>NC_087063.1:19846700-20146152 GCF_963678635.1 Symsagittifera roscoffensis
TCAATTATATTTTTCTGACTCAGAAACAACTTCAAATTCATCACAAAGAGGAAAAAGAAGAATAAAAAAGCAGTATAAACACAAACCAGTACATCTATACAACTGGAATCAACCAATTCGACACATTAATAATTACATATTAACAGTCATCGAACGAAAAAATGAGTTCAACGCACACCCCAGGTGACGAAACTCCAGATGATGATGAAATCTTTCCTTTTATAGTAGATGCAGATACTGATAGAGGACAACACATATTTTGTCAAAATTTACTCGTAAATTTATTTGAACCCGGAATCAGTCCATGTAAAACAGAGTTCCCCGATGTAAAAATCAAAAGACAAATCATAGATCACTATCTAAAAGATATATGCAACATAACACAACAATATGGAATCTACTCTATAGAATTCACTTCCCCAAACCATAATAATAGAACATACACTATTCAAACAGACGACCTTGATTTAGAATTTTCAAAAGTTTTTTCAGAATATATAAAAAGCATACAATACCATAACTCACAAAGAGCAAACTCCATTTTCACCAATGAAGTTTTCGCACTAATATATAGTTATATTTCGATATTAGAAAATGAACTCCCATTAACAAATGTCTCACCGACAGAAACATCTAAACATTTAAGAGTACGACATGAAATCACACTACTCTCTAGTTATTTAAACATCATTAAAGAAAATTTCACGAAAGACGACGTTTCACAACATACCAAACACGATTTACAAAAAATTTTAGCATGGTTCATAATAGATTATTTTACACACAATATTGATTTAATTGCACAAGCAAGAAAAAATTTTAGACCCCAAAACTCGAACGATGATACAGCTATCACAGAACAATCAGATTATGTTTGGGACCCCGAATGGTCTCATCCCGTATTTATAAACTTTCCACAATCAATCTCAAGTCAAGCAATAGGTACAATATCTTACATAAGAGATTATGTAAGAGTAATACCATTAACAATTGATGCAACACCATTAAACTATAATACATTTTTACCCGATACACAAAATAATAGTTTAAACTCTACAGTCATACACAATGAAAACCTCAATGGAACTAGGAATCTTACTCAACAAGATATACAGACACCATCACACTTCATAAATGAAGAAATTGTACACACAACAACTACACAACAAAGTATTTCACCAATACGCCCAAATTTAACAACACCAAGAAATACAAATCCTTCACAAACACAGGTAACCTTACAATCAACCGTTAAACCTTCGATTGCCCCTAAATATTCACATATGGATTACCAAACATACAAACCCATGACAATACCATCAAAAACACGCAAAACATTCACTAGAAACAACTTTGCAGACCATAATTATAATTATACACATCCATCAAAAACAAATTATAAACCACAAAGAAATTTTAATCAATATACAAAACCTCGAAACTGGGATAACCCAACGGCCCAATATAATTCCACAAATTTTCAACCAAATCCTCCACAGGATCGCAGTGAAAATTACCCATTTTTTCAACAAAATAAAAATAAAAAACAAACATCTTATCAAATGGATTATTTATCCTCAGATGAAGATTTCTTACAACCAGATATATTTGCACCAAATACTCAAGAATATCGTAGACAAGGAATACAGAAAACACGTACAAACCATAGAAATTTTTCTCCACAATCAATAGATGCACAATATCAACAACCAATTCAACAACCAAATCCAATTAATATACAATCTTTTCAACCAATTCAACAACAAAATCCAATGACTACACACTCGTATCAACCATCACAAATGCAAAATGAAATACCACTCCCGTATTATCTTCAACAACATGAAATAACAAGAAACCAACTTTCAAATTTTTCTCAAATGCCAAATGCAGCTGAATCATTACAAATGACAATGAATCCATACCTTATGGGTGGATCATCAATAACATCAAATAAACCCTTAATGGTTTTCACAGGAACAGACCCTGAATACTCTGTAGAAGATTACTTAAATGCAGTAACAGCAAATTTAATTTTAAATATTGGACCTGAACCAATTAACACGCCACTACATCAAAACTGGATACATCGACGCACAGCGTTGATACAAACAACCTTAGATGGCGCAGCCCAAAAATGGTTTTCAGTACTACCTCAAGAAATAAAATCAAACTGGAAAAGATTTACACAAGAATTTTCAAAAATGTTTGACTCCGAAAGAAACAAACAACAACAAAGAGTTTTATGTAATGAAATTCGCAGATTACCAAACGAAACCATCAAGCAAATAGCAGTAAGAATCGAAACACTAGTTCGAAAAGCATATTCACTAAATACACATGACTATAAAAACACTAAGATGACAGAAATCTTAATGATGACCTTAACACCACAATTAAGGAAAATAGCAATAAAAAAGAGAGCATCACATCCTTCTTCAATTCGAGAACCCGATTTAGATTTTAGAAAACTAGTAGACAAACTAGAACAAGCAGAAATCACAATGAAATTAGAAGAAACGGAAAATCTGAAATTACAATACGTTAACAAAATTGAAACGACTCCCACTAATATTAATAATATACAAGAATCAGAAACAGATCTCATTGAAAAAATCACTGAAATACTCAATATTTACGAAAAGAACCCGAACTTTAAAGGCAAACCATCTTTCAAAAAATGGTGTAATTATTGCCGACGATACGGACATAGTATTTCCGAATGTAGACAAAAACAACAAGATAGTCAAAATAAACCTCAAAAATACAAAGAACCAAATAAATCATTTTATCAATACATGAAAAAAGATCAAAACCTACCAAACAAAAATGTATACAGCAACAACAGTTCAGGAAAACCACTCCCAAACAATACAAGCTATACAAGAAATCAATCTCCATATAACTCAAGTTATAGAGGAAGATCACCAGAACGAAGAAACACGTATAATTCATCACAAAATCACTACAATAGACCGAATAGTCGAAATAACTACTCCAGATCAAATTCAAATACACAACGATTTGTTTCTAGATCTAATTCTCAATCAAGAAATAACTATTATCCAAACAACCAATCACGAAATTCATCATACAATAGGAATAGAAACTACTCCTATAATCGAAACAGAAGTTATTCAAACAACCGAAACCAGAATTACCCGAACAACCGATCAAGGAATAACTCATATAATAGATCGAACTATAACAGACCAAACAATAATTACCAAAACAGATCGCGAAATAATTCACAAAACCGACACCCAAGTTATAATAATCGCTATAGAAATTATTCCCAATCACCACACCGAAATAATAATCACTACAATAACTCTAATAATCGTCACAGAAGCAGTACACCTAAACATCAAAGACAAATCAATCAAGTACAAGCTAACCCAGAAACAACATCAGACCCTCCAGGTATTGATGACACAGTAACTGATACGTTACAACTCAATCAAATAAACTGTACATCATCAGATTCAGAAAGTGATACTGAAAACACTCTTGATATCAATATGATAAAAGTCGAAAATGACTATGAATCTGTCATATATGAACAACCCTTTCCATCACATATATATGAAAATCAAGCACAAATTCTTCAAAATCATTACACTACACCCATAAATTCCACACCAACGACGCAAGAAACAAATGAGATAAACACTACAAATCAAACCAATAAAAATACCAAAACAAAATGCTTGAATACAAACCACATTTATCAAAATATACAAAAAGAACAACCCAAAGAAAAAATTTGGACAATACCATTTCTCTTAGAAAGCCCAAGAAATAAAGAATTTCAACCACCAGACCTTGAAATAGATTTTTTAATTGATTCAGGAGCAGAATCAAACATAATAAACATTCCCACATGGAATGAAATAAAAATCTTACACCCAAAGCTAACACCTCTTGAAACCTCCAGCAAACTAGCGACAGCACAAGGATCAACATTGATAAACTACGGAAAAATCCAATTATTTCTCCTCCCTACCAGAACAATGGAACAAAGTAAAATTTTAAATAAGCCATTTAAACAAATATTCCATATCACCGATATTAAATATAATATCATTGGAATACCATTTATTTCAAAGTATATACCAACAATTAACATACTAAATAGTAAAATATTAATCAAAGATAAATATACAAAAACAAAAGAAACATCCTTAACATTTTTTCAAAGATTGAATAAACAACCACCATTCTTTTCAAAATTTTATCCGATATTTAACCAACAAAGAAAACACCTGAAACCACTATCAGGAAACATCTATAATTTTTCAATCAAACAAGTTCACCAATATGATAAAGCACAAAACAAACAAAAATTTTATATGTCAGATTTTGAATTCAAACCGATTCATAAATTTTTCAAAATCACAATCTCTTCAATAAAATATTTGAAAAATTCGAATTCAGATATCATCTCCTTACATGTCTATAACAACACACCTTACCAAGTAACATTACCATTAGGACTTTTAGGATATTGTGAAACCAACGCAACAATATCACCAATACACGAAAAAGCCTATCGCGTAAATAATATACTCCAATTACTAGATATTTGCCAATCTACAATTCTTAATGAAGAATTATCTATAAATAATATAATAAGTAACGAAAACAGAAATACGGATTATTTCACAAAAACTCCATATTTCAAACCTACATTCAACATCAGTAACTACACAGAGGACCAACAGAAATTTTTAACAATGTTTAATTTCCAACATTCACAAATAACACAAGACGAATTTGAAAAGTTAGCCAAACAGCTAATTCAATATTCATCAGTCTATGCAACATCAAAATTCGATGTTGGCAAAATCAGTTCATCACTACATCTCCCATTAAAACCAGACGCAGTTTTCAAAAAACAAAGAGCAAGTAAAGTACCAATTCACTTACATGATAAAGTAAACAGATTACTCGATATTTTAGAGCAATACAACATTATATCACCGGTTAATAAAGAAGAACAACCAAAAGGCAACACATTCATCAACCCCGTTATCATTCTAGCTAAAGGAGAATCGTTAAAAATCGTTCTCGATGCTAGATACCTCAATTCACTCATAGATGAATCAAAATGTAATTGGCCCATTGAACCAATACAAGTTATTTTAACAAAAATAAACGGCAAATACTTCACAACCGCCGACATGAATAGTGCATACAATCAAATGCCACTAGATGAACAATCACGACGTTTAACACAATTTGTTATCGGAAACCAACAATATGAATTCAACCGCTTATTCTATGGAATATCCATAGGACCAGCAGCATTTTCAGCCTTTATGAGCAAAATTTTTAGACCACTAATACTCAAGAAAAACGCAATCACCTATTTAGACGATGTTTTTATGCAATCACAAACAAAAGACGAAATGTTCAAAGTTTTAGAAACATATCACCAAATACTTCAGAACGAAAATCTGAAGGCCGCCCCCGATAAATCACACTTCTTTTTGACTAGAGTTAAATTCTTAGGACATAATATAGAAAGAAAAACAATCACTCCACTGAAATCACGCATTGACGCTATTCAAAAACTTCAACCACCAACAAATAAAAAGAAAATCCAAGAGTTCCTTGGAATGTTAAACTTTTTAAGTAAATATGTTTATAAAATGCAATTATACCTACGACCATTTTATAACATCCTTAGACAACAAAACAACTTTGAATGGAATACAGAACATCAAACACGATTCGAAGAAATAAAGAAACTTTTAACTGAACAAATTTCAAACACAATTCCAGACCCTGATCAACCATTTTATGCAATGTGCGATGCTTCGAACTTTGGCATCGGCGCAGCATTATTACAATCACATAATGGTACAAATAAAATGAACCTCATATCAGCAAATTCTCGATTATTCACTCAAGCAGAGCTACGACTCTCAACTCTAATGAGAGAATGTACAGCCATAATATATACACTTACAGAATATGAATTTCTGATACTTGGATCAAAACATCCCACAGTTTTGTTCACAGACCACAAACCAATCATCTTTCTTTTTACACAGAAATCTAACCCAAACCACCGAGTTTACAGATTTCAACTAATTCTAATGAAATTTCCAAACTTACATATAGTTTGGACTGCAGGAAAAAATCTTGCATTACCAGACACCTTAAGTCGAAATACACCACCTGAATTACTTACACGAAAAACAACAGTTGAAATACCCAAAAATATAAAATTCTACCTTGCAGAAAACGAAACATCACCTCGATTAGAATGCAAATATGCAGTAAAAACTGATATTGAACAATCACAAATAAATAATTTACAACATTTCCCACTTTATTTAGATTGTCAAAATAATCATTATGAAGTTGACCTACTTGGAACATCAACTTTTAAACCAATTCCATATTCTCAATGGATAAAAAATAACACCCAACAAAAACGAACAAAACAACACCTACCTAAAAAAGACCATTTTCCACTAATTGAAAAAGAAGATTTAACTGATAAAATAAATTTATCAGGACCACAAACAAATGATTCAAAATACACAATAAATCAAGTTTTTGACCTTCACGACCCACTTGATACAATACCCTTATCTAAATTCGAAATTGAAAACATTTTTCTCCCCCCAACAGAAACAATTACAATTTCAACACTGAAACAATATCAAAACCTTGACCCAGTAATTCGACAACTAAAATCATGGCACAAATATAAAACTAAACCTATCAAAGCAGATTCAACCATTCTAGGAAACAAAACACTCCTCCGATACTTTCGCAAGTTTAACAATACAACAATTAACGAAAATACAGACCTTTTAGAGTACAACCTTAATGAATCTACAGTTCCCTGTCTCCCTATAAGTATGATTCTTATAGCTTTTAATATTTCACATACACAAAACATTAAAGGACACTCTGGATCAGAGAAAACATATTCAAATTTTATACAAAATTTTTACTTCCCAAATGCACCAATTTGGATAAAAGTACTATGCAATGATTGTATAGTATGTCAATTAAATAAACCTTACCCAAATCAAAAACAAATAGCACAAAAACAAGATTTTAAAGGACAAAGTTTATACTTTAATCATCGTATCTCATTTGATACTAAAGGACCAATTTCACCCTCATCAGAAGGAAACTCCTACATTATGGTAATTGTTGACGCATTTACACATTATGTAGCACTTAACCCAGTACCACATTGTAACGCTTATTACGCATACACAACACTTTATGAACACTGGATAGCAAAATTTGGACTACCAGAAATTTTAGTCACAGACAATGGTACAGAATTCATAAATAATGAAATAATAACACTATGTCATTTATACAACATTAAACACAAACCACGTACATCTCATGCACCTTGGACAAACGGCTTAGTCGAAGGTATGAACCGTTCACTACAAGAATATCTTAGATGTATCATCAACGGAAATGATACCAAATATACCGAATGGTCAGCAGATGTAAAATTATTTCCATTAGCATATAATTCACAAATCACGACAACTTTAGGAATGTCACCATACGAAATGGTTTTCAACCAAAAGCCACGCAAACCAATAATGTTTACAGCAAATTCCCATAAAAACGCACAAGGTTATTGTCAACCAAATAAAGACTCAATTTGTTATAACCTACCATTACATACGCACGATGAAGATCATTTTCATCACCCACAAATCCTTAAATTAGCCTCCGGTACACACACCGAATGGATTTTAAATAGAGATAAGAAACACAATGAAATTTACCAAAAAATAACGAAAAAGTTATTACAAAGACAAAACATAAATGAACAAATCAATTCACGTTTTACACCAGCTTCCGATTTAAAAATTGGAACATTTGTTTTAATACCTAATTTTAATACTCAAAAAGGAATTTCTAAAAAATTACAACCCCTCCGAAAAGGACCCTATCAAATAATTGCAAAACCCACAGATGTCACATATAAAATTATCGACTCAAACAAAAAAGAAATCGTTCAGCATCGAAACAACCTATTACCTTATTACCCAAAAGAATACGCACTCCGCGAATTAACCCAATTATATTCTTTCACAGGATTAAAAATTATTCAAAACGAACCACATCTGAAAAACACAGAACAAAATGATAACCCCACCGAAAATCAAAACACAAAACCAATCGCTACCAAAAACAATACACAAAACCATAAAGAATCTCCAAAACAAAGAAAAAATAGAAAAATGACAGAACAAATAATACCCCAAGAAGAAATAGACAAATCAGAACATAGAAAGACAACAAGACTCCGAAATCAACCACGTAAAAACTACAAAATGTTCATCCCCCAATCTAAAATATTAAAGAAAGTAGAATTTAAAAAGTAATTTTAAAATTTTATACTTCACAATCTTGAAACCTCCGTAACATTTTTCATTTCCATTTTTCAAAATAACATGCTCACAAGTACGCAATAATTCTAGTTCAAAATAGACCAATAGGATTCATCCAATCCGCCACTTTCTCTAACTCAAACTAAGATCAATTAGACGAATAATCTAGAACTCCAGGCACATCTCTAACTATAACTTTACAACCTCCAGGTCAAAAATAAGCAAACCACTCCAACTTGACAGCTAAAATAAATATCACCATAATACCGTACCCCTCCCTTATCTAATAACCCAAAGATCAACAATATTTCCCCAACTCAGACCACGAATACCCCCAAAACAAATTTGATAACTTAGCCTAAAGTCACAAAATGAAGATTTTAATTAGCCTAAAGTATAAAAATCTCACCATACCCCGGATCATTTGACAAACAAAAATAAAGAAAAAGACGACCTCCCAGTCACCATGAAAATTGCCCCCAACAATTTTTTACGAAACTCAACCCACTTGTCAAAAAACTAATAAATAATTCGACCACACTAGAAAATCGCCTCAAACAGCAAAAAATATTCGACAAAGAGATCATTTCTTAAATGCTTTTCTCTCAAACAGTCGCTCAAATATTTATCAATTTTAAACATTTTTTTTCAATACTTCAAGTCTTTATAATCTTTCTTTTTGATATCATCGAATCTTTTCTAATAATCATAATAATTTTTTGTAACATTTTTTTAATTTTCTACACAATAATTGAACTATTCCTCCAACTTTCCAAAACCCTTGAATATATCCACAGGTACGATTTTAACAACTTGTCTAAATGATACGAACAATTTTCAGTAGAACTGATATTTTTTTATTGTTTGTAATTTTCATAACATTTCTATCATCCCTCATTTTGACAATATGTAAATGTATAAAGAAAGCAATCATTACATTTGCCCTAGCAACAATTTTTCTAATTCTTTTTTTAGAAGAATATTATAATAAACATAAACCCTCTCACTAAAGTAACAATTTAAAAATCCATCAAAAATTGCTACCCAACAGTCACAGAATCAGTCTTCACCGACATCATCCCAAGATAATCCAACACCACCTTCAACTACTCAAAACCCTCAAACATCTACACGAATTTCTTTTCAAGACAATCCATACACCTTTGAAGAAAGGCACGCTCGTTTATCTGAACCACTAGAACCAGTTCAACGACAAGCATCCCTAAGTGAACCAACATATAATCTTTACCCAACACTACCACAAGAACTAAGTAGAATACGAAACCTTAGTCAAAACCAAAACACAGCAGAAATAAATAGACAAATTATACATCCTCGACGAAATAGAAATTTTCAAACTCCCCGAGTTCATTTTGATATACCTCAATCCCCAACACAAACCACTCCAGAAAACACCACTGGTATCACACCAGAAACTCCTACACTTTTTTCACAACGAAGCACTTCAAGTCTACCTTCAGACTACTTAGGTTCAACACCAACATCTGAACAGATACGTGAAAATCCCTTTAACCCCCCAAACCTAACATCACGACTGCCATATTGGACTACAAATTCATTCACACAAGGTGAACCAAATTTAGTCAATGACCCCATAGATATTTCTACGGATACAACAACATCCTCATCACTACCAGAAACATTATCACTACCATCAACACCATCAATAAGTCAATTTTCACCACTACCCTTTAACTTAAATTTTCCAAATAATCTCGACGCCAGATATCGAGAACAATCATCAATAAATATTCCTTTAAGATTAGATTGGAATACATTCACAGCACCTCCACCACTATTTGGACAACATCAAGAAAGTAACCGCCTTCATAACTGGGCACTTAATAGATTACAATATCGCCAAGATATTCACAACGATATCCGTGATCACAATATTCAAATACTCCAACAAAACAGTTTACAATTAAAATTTGAAATCACAGTTAAGTTAAATAATATTACCCAACATCCCTACCCATTAAATCCACCTAACATAACAGCTCAATCACTACCACCACCGTTTATAACTACTGAAGTAATATACAAATACGACAGATACACTAAAAACACAATTGGTTACATTACATTTTATAATCCATACTCAGGATTATCATACACATGTATATTCTAAAATTATTAATTTTTCTCCAAACCCTTTTTCTAATAACCTCAAATCAAAATATAAACCCTTCCCCTCGTACAGGACCACAAGATTTATTAGTAACACATTACGATTGCGAAGAAAATGAACAAAAAACACTACATAAATATGCAATCAATCAGGTATCACAATGTGAAACAGAACCACAAGCTATAGAAACCACAGATATAATAGCAACACTCTATTCAAAAGCCCGAGCAACAACAGTTACAGGTTATAAATTCACAGCAACATTTTCCGAAAAGAAAGTACATTGTTCACAAGTCTCGAACGGAAACAAAAACCGACTTGACCATGAATCATTCTACCAAAGTAATATAGAACGTCTTTTACATCTCAATCCCGACGATTGTAAAAATGAATTACTTAGACTAAACATCACAAAAAATAAAAACTCCCAAAGAAAATTAGTTAATTTTCAAGTTTTTTCAGACTCTGTACATCAATCACAACTTGAAAGACACCAAGGACATATAAAACTAGACGAAAAATACCCGTATAACGGCGCACACGGACGATTAACCTATGACCTACATGATAAACACTGGATACCACCCATTGGTATAAATAACCCATCAAACTGCAAAGCAGACACAAAAAATAAAGGATACCAAGAAATAATGTTTTTCGATTGGAAAATACAACTCGAAAAAATACAACTCACACGAGATTTATCTGATAATACAATGATCTATCAAGGAATCCGACTACCTTGTAAAAATGATCAAGGATATTGCGACCCTACAACGAGAACACAAGCAACAATTGTTTGGTTCCCCGAAGACACATGTACAACATTTCAAGTAGCAAAAATACACGCTCGTATGATAAAATTTCACGAAAAATATTTCATACAATCAATTCCATATGAACAAGTCCATCCATCACGCAAACTAAGTTCCGATTTTCGAAACATAGACAATATAGAAAATAAATTGACACGTTTTCAAATATATCAAGAAACAGAACTTGCATGTAAATACAGGAATCCACTTCACAGAACACAATACTCTGAAATATTAGTTGAATATGAAAAAGGATTCGACATGACCACTGGTAAAGTAAAAATCGACCCATACGCCACAGGTCATCCTCTAAACGAAGGAACATCCTATATACCAGTTAATTTTGAAAAAAGCAACGGACAACCTGGTGGACATCTAAAACCTTATGACACCAGAAGCACACGCTTACAAGAATTATCACTAATGAATACTACATATTTTGGTAATATCCACTATGATATTCATTTGGATATGAAACTAGACTATACAATTAGCCGCATTTTTCAAGAAATGTCACTCTCTGAATTAGAAACACTACATCAACTATGCGAATTAGAACGAACACAAATACTACAATCACTTGCACTAGCAGTATTAAAAATACCCTACGCAGGATACTTATTATCAGGAAATAGATCAAATTTTT
Source organism: Symsagittifera roscoffensis (assembly GCF_963678635.1). NCBI lineage: Eukaryota > Metazoa > Xenacoelomorpha > Acoela > Convolutidae > Symsagittifera > Symsagittifera roscoffensis. Next base: position 19,858,704 of record NC_087063.1, read on the forward strand.
TAGACTACGAAGGAAACATCTTATGGTTTTATACTTGTACTAAAAAAGTATCACCACTATACGTTTTTGAAGATAAACGATGTTATAAAAGAATTCCTATCTTTTATAAGAATAAAGTACATTTCGTGGATACACTTTCACGAAGAACATATTTCTGGGATACCGCAGTCCCATGTGGATCAGAAAATAGCCACAATGTAGTACAACTAAACCCTGATGAAAACAAATATTATCTTCTCACTCCATATCCCACATTAATGCAATCACTCAAAAAATTTTCACCAGAAAGCATTCGCGCTATTGCTCGAAACCCAAATATAGACTTACAATCAATAGGAATCTATTCAAAATCAGATATTCAACATCACATTAGAACACAACAATTCCAAGAATTATTAACACAAATGGACACTATACAAAGACAATCAATAGACCAAAACTTACGCAAACTTGCAGAAACCGCAGGATTTGCCGATATCTACACGCAAGACTATAGCGGATATTTTAAAGACATAAAAGATTATATATATCTAAACGGCGAAAAATACCGTCCCCAAGATATATCACCAATTAACATTTTTAGCTTTGTTACACTCAAAAATGAGATCCTTGATTTTCTAGGATGGCCCTACTACATCTTAGAAAAATTGACTATTTTATACGCAATGTTTAACTTTATTGGATTTCTTTTCTCACTCTTAAAAGGAATCTACAATACATGTGCTATACACACACAAGTAAACAGACAAGCAAGCGTAGCACGCATACTCTTTGCAGGATTTTTTGGAATTTTTTCCACATCTATAAACAAAATTCTTTTAGACGCACAAATAAAAGAATATAACACAAAAATAACAACACGACAAAATACATACGACGAAGAACATAACAATGTCGACACACAGCCAACGGCACCACAATTACCACCCCTACCAAATAACCATCCACTATCCCTAGCCCCGCGAAATTTTAGAAATTTAGCAATCACACATAATCCAAATTTTCGACTCACCACATCACAAAGTCCCGTCCAACATATAATGACACATCCATCACAAGATGATAATACTTATGAACAAATTATTGAACAGCCCCATACCACCGCTTTTCAATCTCAAAATAATAATTTTTTTAGCCCACGATGAGCCGCCAACTTGGATCACTCCATCGATCAAATTCCCATCCAACCAACCTTACCTCTTCAATCCCAATAATACCACTTTTTGCTTTTCCGCCACCCGATTTTCCATCTAGCAATGTAACATCAGGCATGAATTCCGACACTAACTCACAAATTTCAGTTTTATACTCCATTTCACAGCTAAATAACCCGAATATTGAAACCCCCGACGAATTTGCCGACTCAGAACCATCTCCATCCAATAATTTTCATAACCCTTCTCATTTTTCTCAACCTCCTTTTCAACCCATATTATCAAATAACCCTGACCCAATCACTCCTACACCCTCTTATGCTTCCCAAGTTACCCCAACCTACTCCTCATACCATTCTGACCAATCATCTCCAGACACCCCCCGAATCTCCCCAGAGCTAGACAATTTTATTACCCTCCAACAACAACCCTACCACCTTAACACCCCGACCATAAACCAAATCTCCTCCACTACAAATTCATCCAATCCCCCTACACCCTCTTCAAATTATACCGAATCATTAGCACCATCATCCACATCAACTGAATCCTCACTCAACACTAATAGAGCTTATCGCACTTTTAAAAGAAAGTTCCCCAACCATCCTTTCCCAGCAAAACCAGGAACAGCCCGAGAATACATCAACCACCCCCAACATACTAACACTAGAGAATTTTTAGCCATCACTTTACCCTCATTTCCACAATACACCTTAAACACCCCTCATGACGCTAACGAAACACGCAACTTTGTAGACGAATACGTTTTAATGCCCACTCTCTCTTGGACCTCATACTATCATTTCACTAACCCTCTTTGCTTACCTTTAACTAACACATCCATTGATATAGACCGAAACAAAGACATGCTATATCGACTAACTACACCACTCACCGCTAGACAATTTACTTACGTTGGATATAAAAAATCACTAAAAATACACACTGCACCTAGAGCTAACGAATACACACTAGAATACTATGATCACAACATCATCAGAGCTAACCAAGATCAATTCTTAGACGACGATCGCTTCGCTAACCCACAAATCACCGAGAAATTTTTCATCAAGACACCATATGTATTTACACTAAACATCTTCGACCGAAAGTTTGATCACATTATTTCAGAAGCACTAACAAGCACACAAGCGTACGAAAGTTTTAAAGAACGCTTCCAAATCTTTTCACTAACCTTTCATTTCCTTGCACCACACGAAAGAGATTTACACTGCTCACACGATATTATGTTGCGAACTAAACAAACACATACATACAGTTACTATCGTTTCATCCAAAATCACTTTGACCTCCACACACCCTCTAGACAACCACACCATCGCTTTCAATTCATCAATTCAAAATACACTTCACCGTATTTCCTAAATTTCACATATTGTATTAAAAATACTAACCTTCATGGTATTCTTCGTAATTATGACCCCATAACCCAAATGTATATTTTCTGCCCCATCACCAAGACCTTCAACGCAGAAGAATCCCGACCCTTCCTTATCCCGCACGAGTTTGTACAGCCTATAGAAATCCCCATTTTAGAATTCATCCACAACACTAAATTTAACCACAAGTTATATAACTTAATCCAAAACACACCTTATGAGTTTGCAGTAGGCACTGAAGAACTAACCACTATTAAGGCACTTCAATTGCTTTGGCCACTACTTCAAACTAACAATATCATCCGCATCTTAGCTAAACTACTAACAACTTCAGAACTAATTCACGATATCTTCCCCCACGGTTTTTCCCCGACGACTAACAGGTAAGTATGAATTAAATGAATATAACTAACTAATTAAAATATTAAAAAACTCACCATTCTTTATTCATGTTTTCTTTAGATTTTTAGCCTTCATCTTCGATCATCTGAAAAATTCACAAAAGAAAAATAAAAAATAGCAAACTTCTTCAAAACTGTTTAAGACCCTTTTAACTTCTGCACCAACAATTAAATAAATATAATACCAATGCAGTAAATTAATTTATAAAATTTTCCCCTAAAAGCAATAAATCTACATATGATGAAAATTTGTATCTTAAAATTCCCCCATTACTAGCAGTAAATTTCCAAATTCTATGCAGTAAATTAATAAAATGCAATTGCAGTACTAACCTTTTGATATTTTCATTCATTCGCACAGAAATTCTATCCACACTCGCACAGCTCGCCCACGAAGAATTGTTTAAAATAATGAATTTCAGTTTCAAGTTTTCACACTCAACAACTCTAACAAATAATAACAAGTTTCAAACTTTCCTTTAACCCGGTTGGAAAGGAATCATATACTAAACAAAACTAACCAACGCAGCTTACTAAATACCACAAATCATAAAATAACAGCATGACTAAGAAAAGGAAACCAACGGTACCCAAACCGGATTAACCCAGTTTAAAACTGGATAATTTATTCTTTTGAAGACTATTACAAAGTCTTAGAAAGAAATAATAAAACACAAAAAAGTCAAAAGACAAACCCATACCACAAACAATTTGCTTTTTGGAAAAAGTACATAACCAACAAAACATAAGTAAAACCACAACAAACCCAACATAAAATGTTGTCACATAACAGGACCCCTCATAAAAACCGCATGAAATCATACTCCCACACCTGGCCTAACCCACCAGGAAAGGACGTCCTGAGCATGCTCTATAGCCGGCCTAACCCACCGTGCTACATCCACGCTTTGTGACCACACCTTTATTTTTAATAAGAGCTACTCAAGGGTGAGTAACTCTTCAAAATAACCGAACTAAAACAAAAAGCTTTTGTGAAAACAACTAACTAAAATCATAATTAAAAAATATTAAATTAATAAAAGTTTTATAAAATGTAAAATCACATGATGCAATATATAGATCAGAATACAACACCAAGAACGAACATCAAAAGACAAGACGACCTCACTACACTCGAGAGAGAATGACCAACTATAATCGATATGCCGCTCACAATCACAACTCAAAGGATTTAGAGTACGACTTGACCTCGCAGAAAAGGACTTCATTGAACTAGACCAATGACCACCTCGATGTTCAAGTATACGTACAGATCCGAGTAACCAGGCATCCCCTCCACGCACAATCTCCACGCCATTCCCGAGCTAGATCAAACACAAAAGAAGTTCTCTCCGAAGAACAGAAAAACCTGACATAGCCAACCATTCTGAAACCAGAATTGATGCTGTTGCAGAGACTCAGTCGTTGTCACAAGAAGAACACAACGTCTTGTGTCCTCAATTCCAGATCCCTGGAACTTCCTTAACAAAAAGGAAACAAAAGAAAAATGATGTTCGCCAAATACCAACGTCCATCATCCATCCTTGAACTACAAAAGAACTGTTCTAAAAAACTCTGTAAAACCCGGATGGGTGGAACCTGATCTAAACTATATTTTATGATTGGATAAATTAAATGTTTTACCAATGTAAAGTATTTAATATTAACCAATCATGATCCATCTAACTAACAACCCACTTATTTGTAAGTGCTGAAGTTACTTGTAATTTCAGCACCAGAGAGATTTGAATTTAACTTAGAAATTAGTTGGACTCTCCCGAGCACTTCAGCAGCCGCAATAAACCAGTATACCCTAGATCTATTGAGCCTAGCAGAGACTAGTTAAACAACCTGAGACTAGATAGTATAAGAGTAAGATTAGGATCGGTATTAGACTAAGAAGTTGCACGAATCTATCCGGCCGAAAATAAGATAGCGTGACGAGCAGACGGTGTACCCTATCCGAAATTACTCTATGAGTTACACTCCAGTCCTAACTCAACTGGGTGTACGTGTCAAACGGAAAAACTATAAATTTGACCTTGAGAGTGTTAAGACGTTACATTATGAAAGTATACTTTTTCTAGATCCCTAATATGACCTGTACTGCACAATTACTCCTGTGATGTACAGTTAAGGTTTTGTGTAGTGTCACTTGAACCTTTAAGTACCTTTCTTGTTGAAAAATCGCGTGTATTACTTGACACACAGTTTCGTGAAAAAGGACCACGGGAGCTACTTCAATTGTAAAAACACTTGAATTTTCCTGACTTTTTACACAGTTGTTATATTTGATAAAAAATACATGAAAAGTCGAGAGTTTTATTTTAAAATTCAATTAAAGCTACCGGTCTTTTTTACGAGATTCTGTCAAGTAAATCACGCAACTTTTCAAGTGAAAACACTTGAATTTTTTAAGAGTTTAAGTATGAGCGAAATTTTGAATATTGTCTGTCTAGCTTTGAATATTGTATTCTGATATGTAATTAGTAACTCTTTTCTCTAAAAATTGCGTCTGTTTTTTTTCACTATGAAATGTTTTTTTTTTTCAATAATTTGATCTAGTTTTCTAAAAAAAATTTAATGACGTTTGAAGTTCTTGTTTTGACGCGCTTCAGAACAAATGTCAGCCAGCAGATTGTTCAAGCGTTGTAAGCCAGCCAATTTTTTAAGAGAGCACTTTGAGCAACATAAAATTGTATTTCATTCAAAATTTTTATCGATCCCTATGCTGAATGTATGTTATCACGTCATTGTAAAAAGTTTCCAATTGAGGATTAGCGTAATTGTTAGGAACATCCTGAATGGATTGCTTTTTTTGGTTGAAAACATTTTTACGAGTGAACAAACTCTGTGCTTGTCATAGCACTTTGGGCAATATGCAGTAACTTACTGGGCCTAAATTTTGACTATTTAATTATTTGAAAAAGGTGTTGCATTAAAAGTGCGTGGGTGGTTTTTGTTGCGTTCATTATTCAGTAGCCTTTATTGTCGAAAAAATTAACAGCATTGAAAAAACTTGAAGTCTAACTTTAAAAAAAATTGATGCAAACTTAGTATTAAAAATGTTTTTTCCCTGTGTTTGCTTCAGAAAAATGAAGTTTTTGTTTTGAGAAAAAATTTGAATATTATAATTCAAATGCAGATAATTGAAAGCAAAGTATTTTTGTTCTTCTACAGGGTAAATTGAAAGGTGGCAAGCAATTTCTCTAATTAATACAGTTCTCCATTTTGAACTGAGGCAAGCTAATTGATCATACGTTTCCCTCTACAAATTTAAACACCTCCTTATTGATGCTGGCCGTTGGGGGAGTAAAAAGACGAAGTTGAAAACTTATATTCATAAAAACATTCTTTAATAAAAGCGAATAGTTATGGGATAGGAGACATATCTTAAGTTCTTTCAGTTTTCGATTTAAAAGAAACATTATTTTAAAAACTCTGTAAAATAGTAGCGGATCTAAGATTTTCTCGAGGGAGGGGGCAGATTTTTAAAATCTTTTTGGAAATGTTGTCGACTTTTTTTGTAGGATGAATGAATTGATTTTCCGAGCTCTCCGAAAGCACTAAAAGTCAATGTTTGGGTCAAATTTTGAACGCCGCTAAAGGCAAAATGGATACCTCAAATTAGTACAAATGGTCGAATCCCTGATGGTGGGAGCGTCAGCCCCCTTAAACCAGCTCGCGTTTAAAACGCAAAACATACCAATTTCTACTTTCATAACGTGTGGCGGAAAAAATTATTGAATTGAAAGGAAAAAATCAAAAAATGTTCACTTTATTTGAACTTGGTTTTGTGAATTTGAAATTGTTTTTGAAGTTGTGATTCGAACAAAAACTCTTTCGTCGCCTTTAAAGAGCAATCAGAACAATCTAGACTTTAACCTGATATGAGCTATTTTGATTTGATTACTTTAAATTGGGTAACAAGATATATAGGGTATTAAATTGAATTACGCTTCAATAGACATTTACAAACACTTATTAACCAGGCTTTCACAATAAACACGTGTGCTTTTTAGCATGGGATTATAACCTTGAAAAGGTGTGGATTAGATTAATTTGCATCCATTTTTGTAAAGTTTTGAACGGTATTAGGTTGAACAACTAAAACGTAATATTTTTAGTTCTTTTAACGATTCAGTGGCAATTCCATCCGGCTCAGAAATCATTCCAGTTTGATTTAAGGCAAGCAATTTGGAACTATAATTAAAGTTGTTAGGCGCCTACTGCTCCACTCTTTTTTTTCTTTATAAAAAGTGTGTGGGACTATTTTCATAAACTAATAGAAAAAAAATAAGTTTGAAACGTGATCGAAATTCGAATGTCTCAGAAAGATAATTTTTCCTGTAGATTTTGAGTGCAGGTCACTGTCTTGATACGAGTAGTTTTGTTTCAAGTAGTTTTGTTTTTGAACATACCAATCAAATTTTGAGATTGTTTTCGTTTTCGCTATAGTTTCGTTAGATCTTAACTGGTAAGCGGACTGTTTTTATGCCTTCGCAAACTACCCTGGATAAAACTAGTTCAATATCTTTTGAACAAAGCTACTTTCAATTTCTGATTTTAATTGTTTTTTCTCGAGTTTTCAAAATGAGCTCAAAATAATCCAGTTTTAACGTGCACGTAAGTGATGCAGCATTACTTAGCCTAGAAAAATAACCAAAAACTAACATATAGGTTTTGCCCAGGGTACCTCCGGCGTTCTCCGAAAAAAAATTAAAGTAAGAAAAACACAGTAAAAACTTAATATCCAGGCTTGTCATATAGTTCCATACATCGAACATGATAATTCCACACAACCTGTGATGATAATTCGCAGACAGCAAAAAAAAACGTATACGGGATCTGGACAAAAAAATGGACAAAAGAATTAAATTGTTAAATATGTCATGCAAGAGATATATGCAAGAGTTGTTATATTGTTTCTGAAAAAATGTGTTTTGGCTCCAAACGAGATCAGAACAATTTCACATAAAATCATTAGGTTACATTTGGGTGTGAAAATTTTCCGGCTCTCGACCAAAAGATGGCCCGTCTTTTGTATATATGCAAAAGATATGTGCTTTTGTTGAAGGTCATTAAGTTTGGTTCTAATATTAATTAGGAGATATTTTGGGTGATATCTTGAAATTCTTTTGGATTCTATCAATGGCTCCATTGAAGATACTTTTGAGAACCAAAATCGAAATCTCGGCTAACTCGTACAAAGCCAGCATGCTTCCGCCAAGTAACATCCCGAAAATTCCTCCCATTGCACTGCTAGCCGAGAAAATTTCATATTTGGCTCGCATATTTGTATGAAAAACAATTAGCGTATCAAAACTGATAGTTACTTCAGCGTAGTTCTCGCGCATGTAGTCGTATGTGACGTTTGGGTTATTTTGCTCAATTGCTTTTTGGTACTGGTGATAACCTGGAACTGGAAACCGTGTGGATGTCATGTCGAAGTTGTACTTGGTAAAACTGCACTGAGGTCTACACTTGGCGAGACAAGTTCCTGGAAAAAAGTCAGGAGTCATCGCAAAAGAAACATTCGAAAGATCTAAATGACAAAAAAGGTGGTCACAAATGGTCAAAATTGGTCAAAATATGTAAAGTAAGCCATTTTTGAAAGAAGGAGGAACAAAAAAAGCAAGAAACAAAATTTCAATGAAACAGAAAACAAAGTTGGAAACCCGCTCATGATTTTTAAAACATTCGTATTTTTTCATTATTACAGGTCTGTTAAAATTTTGCACGATTTTTCTGGCTTAACATATTTTCAGTATGTGATATTTCTAAGACCATACAGAGGGAGATAAAATCGATGAACTAAAACTAGTTTACTGAGTATTTCCTCTTTGTAGATTGGGCACATGGTAATTGTGTTGGTACCACAGGTCAAATCAGTTTTGGTGAAGAACAACTGGCTGATGCCCTTACACTGGCAGATGTCAAGTTCAATCTCACTGTAACACTCACTCACACACAACATCTGGGCGTAGCCTCTTTCGTAATACCGCAGGATTCTGAAAAAAGTGCTCCTTTTTTTAAACCATGATGACAACTTGTCATTTTCATTGTCTCTTTGATTCACTCTAACTCTACCGAGCCTAGATTATAACGTTTAATTTCAATGCTGGAACCGGTTTGGTTTTACAAGTCTCAGCTTGAAGACCAAATTGTTTGGTTTTCGGTAGTCATCAGTGTACACTCCAAATTTCATTATAATTGAACCGTACGGAACAATCAAGATTTCGACACGTTCCCTCGCACAAGTTAAATGCAACTTTGAAAATGCTAGCTCCCCTAGTTCAAATTTGGAATGAAAACTAATTACCCAAATCCAGAAATTATGGTATAGATGCACAATCTTGCTTGCTTGTACCAAAGGTTACGAAAGCTCTTCACAGTTTTCTTTAGGCTCCAAAGTTTTTAGAAGCAAGCTCTGAATATGCTTAAATTGGGCCTAACTTAACTGGAATGAATGTATAAACTTTCAATTCTTTGACCTAAACATACAATCATGTTGCCGAGCCGGGATGTTTACCCCATAGCTCCCTCCTCGATACAGTTGCTGAATCCAGTGAAGTCTCTGAACTTGCGAGTGGACAATTTGACGCTGTAGTGCTGCCCTGGTCCGACATCAAACGAGTTGGAGTGGTCCCACGTAGTCATTATGGTGGTAGTTGGGTCATAGACAAACATTTTGAGACTGACCCCTCCTCCGATTGCAAACACGTTCAGTGCATTGGCCTTCTCGAAATCTTTAAATAATATTTCGATCAATGAGCGCACCATCGAACACAGCAAAAACAAAAAATGAACAATTTTAATTTATGGCATCATTAGCGTACAGGGCTTTTCATTGCTAAGGAGAAAAATCAAAAACTATAGAATAGTATACAATTAGCAAAAAAAAAAAGATAAAACCAGGTTCAATCAATTTAAACATCGGTAATTTTTGATTGAACCTTTAACAGAGCTAATCTTTGATTACTGAGCTAAACTTTGATAATGATTACCGTTACGCCCACGAAGTAGTGAGGGGAGTTGTAGTCGCCCTCAAAATTAGGTATGATTTCATTCTCTCATTTAATTGCATTGAATTGAATAGGAGGCAACAAATTCACTTTTAAACATCTTCTTCAGACCCAGATCTAGGATTTTCTCAAGGGGGCGGATTTTCAAAAACAATTTGAAAATTTTGACAACCTTTCTTTTTGTTCGACAAAATTGATTTTGCGAGCTCTCCTCAAGCACTAAAAACCGCCATTTTTGGGAACTTTTTGGAAAATTTTGACAAAAAATTGGGTTTTTTTTCGGCGCGCGCTCCCCCTCAAAATTAGTGTATATATTGGCGCCAAAGGCGCCTTTAGAAAACATTTAGTGTCGGCCGGCTGAAAATGGTTTTCTTAAAAAGTACTAAATTAAAAAAGCCATAGAGATCTAATCGTGGTCTCCTAACAAATTTGAGAACATCGTTTGGATTGACTTTCAGCATCAATTCTCAACAGTTTCCTTTTGTACTATTTTTAGATATCTTTTTTTGACAGACTGACCCTAAAATTTTTAACAGGCCTTTTGGCGCCTATACTTAAAAATTTTCAAGGTAAAGCGCTCGCCGAAAAAAAAACACGTGTATTTTAGTCAACATTTTTTAAATAATTCCTAAAAACGCCTTTTTTTTAATTTATCAAAAGCTCGAAAAATGACTTCGATCGACCTAAAAAAAAATCGCACCCTCTAAAGAAAATCCTGGATCCGCCGCTGAGTTATAATGTCATCATCTATAAGCAATTAAATGGTTCAGTACTTTTCATAAAACACAAAATTGGTGGCACCAATAACGTCGAAAATCGGTTACTATAATAAAACACAAGCTCTTTGAACAAAGATTTTGAAGTGTTTTTTGTTAATTTCTTGTTCCTTTTTTGTGGTACTCCGTCTTTTCCGTCTTGCTAAAATATCCGTTTGGCCTTAGTTTTTGAGAGCCAAATTGCAGCAAAGAGCCCCAAAGTGCACTAAGAGCCATTAGTCGTACTGATTTTGTCATGACTAATCGGGCACTAACTTACTTACTTGGTTCCTCAAAAATGCTGTGGTCCCTAATAAAAACCGAGGGACAAAATGTGGCTAAGCCTAACAGTACGCATTTTTATTTCTCTCAATTTCTGTCAAAATTGTCCTAGTTAGTGTAGCGGGTACAAATCCAGTGCTGGCTTTTCTTTTTTAAAAAACGCTTGAGGCCATCCTCTTTCAGTGATTTCGAAACAACGCGGGTGATTCGATTTCAACATGGGTCTTTTGCCTCACATTTTGTTTTGTTTAGTGCGTCGCTAATGTTTCATTACGATGCCAAGCTCGGGTGCTTTGGTAATGGTTTGAATTCCGCATACATTCTCCCTTGAATCCACATCAAGTGGGTTGGATTCCGCAACATTTCGAAAAACCTTTGAAAACGGAAACTTGATGGAATCGAAGGACAAATGTTTAAACACTAGTAGCTATAACTGAAATTTAGCTAGCGAGCAAAAAGTTTGTATTCCAGTTACAATGCGGATTTTTTAGACAAATGCTAAGACATGTTTTGTTTTGAATTCCGCAGACAAATTCATTTTTACAGTTGAAGTGAGTTGAAGCAAAATGTCACTGGATTGCACTGTTTGTCAGTGGATTTCGCAACCAATTTGGTGTAATTCATCATTTAACGAAGACCGAAATTGAACGCTCACCGAAGAAATTACAGCCTGCTAGAAAGCGTCGCATAAGAGCGTTTCTTTTTTTTATTCTACCAACCAAATGTCAGTAAGCTTAACTATACTATTTTTATATTGGAAAAAAATGTCAACAAAAGTAGAAAATTTGTTTTAGGTGACCAAAAAGAACTCGTAAAAAACTTTTATTGTTGTAAAAACTTTTAATTTCGTATTCTGACTTTAAATGATTTTTTTTTTCGATTTGTTGCTTTAAAGAATTTTATATTTCACCTTTGAATATGAAACCATTAAATAATTCACGTTTGTGCTCAGATCTTAATTTTTTTGCCTTTATATTTTTGTTTCAATTTTCGGTTTGTTTTTTTTCTTTGCTTTGCTGGAAATCATAATCATTAAATTGTGTTGTCGCCTCTGTGTCTTAAGATTGCAATGTGTGATGCGATTGACCTGGCGGAAACGGGAGTTGAGTCACCATCTTTTTCGTCTTATCCTGCGGCGGATGATGTCAATGTGTTGGGAACGGATTAGGAAAAGATGGCCACATAGTCTGGCTTTGCTGCTGAGATATGATCTTTGGCCGAGGAGATGAACATGCATTTCAGGCTGAGCACTCTAAAGCTGTTGTTGCATGTACGAACGCAGATAGCGTCGACTCTTTCAATCAGAAAATAAAAGTCAAAAAGGAGAGTAAACTGTTTCCTATCTTCTAACTGTTCTAACTGCTTCCAATTTTCTGGATCTATTGATAAAGCGCAACACGAACGGAGTAGTTTTGTTTACAGTTCCAGAAAAAAAGGATTTCATGTGGGTACAGCGTCTGAACAAATATTTAAGGGTTTTCATCAACAGTTTTTGGCGTGAAAATTTTCGTATGAAGAACAAAATTTAGATAACTTGTTTGACATTTCATAACTGCCTCGCAATTTGGGAAAAGCATTGAACTCGTCAATACAGACACTTACAATTTTAGCAGTGCTTTGGGTTTAAGGGTATTTTTATTCCAAAATAGGGTAGGGACTTCCGGGTTGTTATCACGAGTTGAGATTTTAGCTTTTTCAAGGTAATTTTTTAGCATTCATTATGATTTCAAATTCAAATATGTCCTCCTAAATAAATCAATTTTTTGTTTGCCTTTTAATTCAGACTGAAAATCAATTTTTTTGTATTCTCAACTTTTTGTTTAACAGTTAAAATTTTGATTTCATTTTTTAATACTGGATTCCTGATGGTCAAAAAACGTGATTGGTTTCAATAAGACATATATGATTTAAACAAGTCATGCACCTTACCTCGCAAGCCATATTTGTATTTTTTTTTTGTTGTAGAGAGGAAAAATTTATCGTATCAAACGCCTTTGATAGATATAATAATCTGGAATCTATTTTTGCCTGTTTTTGCGATCTGAAAGTTTTTCAAACATTTCAACTATTGCATTAACTGTAGACATCCTATTTTGCTATCCAAGATACCTTAGTGATGACTGAAACCGTTTGCAAAATGTTCAACTGTTTTTGACTAGTCTGTTTAAAACTTTTTACTTAAAAGATTTTGCTCGAGGTGATTCTATCATCTGCAAGTAAAAAATAGTATTCTAACTGTGTCTGTTTAATCGTTATTACGAAGTAAGAAAGGACATGTTCTCATACTGAATCTTGGGCACTCTGCAGTACTGACTTGACTGTATTTAATGATTTTGATAGATCCATTCAGAAGCGATGCGCCGGCTCTTGTTGTTCTGACTTTCGATACGAAAGTAACGGAATATTTGTGCTCGGGTCGGGTTTTTTTTTCTTCAGACAAATTTCGACTTTTTAACAAGCCATTTTTGACGGATTTTTTAAATATAATTCGAAAGGTTTTGTTGTCTTGAGCTCAAATTTGAAAAGATGTTTTACCTATGATTATTTTTCGTAAAAATACGGGGATTGAAAGATTGTCATTTTGGCCAATTTGGGACAACTAAGCACGATATATTTCGCGCTATTAACGTGTTAGCGGAGAGTTAATCAGTCATAAAAATTGTTCCAAGTTGGTTGAAAGAAACTTATTTGCCATAATTGATTTGTTAAAAGGAGCGAAATCTATCCTTTTGTACTTAATATGGCGTGTGGAGAGATGATTTTCATTTAAAAATTTCGGATCAAAATAACATCCTCTCACCCCCCTCCCCCCAATAGACCAAGTTAAGATCCTCCTACCCAGCTTTCAATATAAGTTAAATTTCTTAAGCGCTGCGTGTGAAAAGCTCATTTGAAAATTCCCACTTAGAACCAAATTAACATCCTCCCCCCTAAACGTGTTTGGGGGGGGGGGGAGGGAGGGTGTTAACTTGGTCCAAAATTTCAAATTTTAGAAAAAAGTTTTTCATTTGGTTTCATTTCATTTAATTTTTTGAAATTATTACTGCTCCATAAACCTTAAAAAGGCAGTCGGAACGTTCAGGGCTTCGCTCTAATACGAGCAGTCTTGTCTATTTTTGCCATCTAAAAGATTTTCAAATTTTTTCATATTGCATCAGCCGCAGACCTTTTATTTTGCTATTCAAATTACTTATGTCATGACGGATTTTTTTCGCAAACTAAAATGATGTCTGATTGGTTAATAGGTATATCTTTTGAATTTTGTAGAATGGCATGGCTGGAAAGGTTTAATTTGACAAAAATTTCGATTAATATGTCCCATACAAGTTGACGCTTTATCATAAAATTCTTAGATTTTTCTATCGGTCATTAAACGAATTTCATAATTAAATTTCTTTCTATAGTTGATTTCACTACTAATTGAGGATCCAATAATATTACTAGAGAAAATCAGGCGGTTCTCTAAACTCTGCCACAAGTGAGAGCCTAAAAGTTGTAAAATTTTCATTGAGAGTAACTGACAAAAATCAACTTGGCTTTTTGTATCAGCTGCAAGAGTCCCTTCAGTGCTTTTGTTCTTCAGTTCCTTAAGTGGAGAAATTCATAATTAAATTTCTTTCTATAGTTGAATTCACTACTAATTGAGGATCCAAGAATTTTACTAGAGAAAATCAGGCGGTTCCCTAAACTCTGCCACAAGTGAGAGCCTAAAAGTTGTAAAATTTTCATTGAGAGTAACTGACAAAAATCAACTTGGCTTTTTGTATCAGCTGCAAGAGTCCCTTCAGTGCTTTTATTCTTCAGTTCCTTAAGTAAGTCGAAAAAAAATCGATTTTGATCACTTTTGTTATGAAAAATAGTTTCATGAAAAGTAAGCACTGCTAAATCAGCGGAAAACTGCATCAATACAGACTAAAAATGATAATTTGTAATAGAATTGGGATTTGTTTTTCTTAATTTTCATTTTGCTCAATTTGGTTTTGCCAGCTTTGTTAGTGAGAAGTGATGAAGTTCATTTTCGCATCATGAAGTTCATTTTCGAGTAATGCGCAATAAATGTTCAAGTTTCGCTTTAATGTCATTTTGATACTTGTGGTCAAAAAAATGTTTAAGTGTTTTATTGTAAATATGTTTCCGCGTTTTGATGAATAATCAAATCTAAGTGAAATCCTCATCTATGTGGTGAGGGGAATGTATTTTAATGATTCAATTAACAAAGTGTCACCATCAACGGAAAAACTCAAGAAGATAAATTTACTTATAATTTTCTAGATTTAAACGCTTCATTTTTGGTTTTTTAAAATAGGTGGCGGCAAATAGCGAAAAAATATTTGATTTTTGATAGCAAAAAAAGGGTAAAAATGAAAAAGCGCATCAAAAAATGGTTGTTTGGTTCGACCATGCATGACTTATTTTTCCAACGTGCTCGAGGAGTTTTTTGCAAGCGCTCGAGGCAAACTTTGACAGTACTCGAGGTAGTTTTTTCGACAGTGCTCGATGCATGTTTCGACAAGTTTCGATGTTTGTTTTGACCGTGCTCGAGTTACATTTTGACAGCGCCCGAGGTATGTTCTGACCGTGCTCGATTTATGATTCAATCGTGCTCGAGGTATGTTTTGACCGTGCTCTATCTATGCTATGTTTCGACCAGGCTCGACCGTGCTCGCTGAAATTTTGGAACCTATGCTCGACGCACACGCCTGTGTCAAATTTCTTCGGTCGAACCTTGACTTAGGCTGGACTTTAAAATCGAAACACAAAGCAAGCAACTTTGAAGTCTACGTCTCAGCCTCAGTCTCAAGTTTATCTGTAAAACTTAAGGGGAAATCCTATGATCTATAACTCCATCTCGACCTCCAAACCATAAACTAGCCTAAAAACTGAAGAATCGCTGGTCTCAAGTGAAAGGAAAATATTTTAAAAATTGGCTCTTTCATGAAACTGGCGAATCTTCAGTGTTGGGCATAGTTGATAGCTTGGAAATCGAGATGAAACTTCCGGCCCTATGAGTTCCCCACCAGGTAACTTGAGATTAAAACTGGGACTTAGGATACCCTGGCCGATCTGTTCAATGTATGTTTCGATAACAGCAGTCGAGCACTAACAGCAGTCGAAGAAATATTGTACACAAAGCAGGGGTTTGGTTTTTGCACAAATTCGAAACGTACCGCGAACATGGTCAAAACGTACTTTGAGCTCGGTAAAAACCTAACTCGAGCACGTCAAAACATGCATCGAGGACGGTCGATACATACCTCGATCACAGCCAAAACTTGAAGTGGGTATTTTGTTGGAGTGGGAGTTTTTGGACGCCAAACTATATAACAAACGCAAACAAAAAGTATTGCAGTGTTCTTTTTGTGCAGTTAGCTAAACCAGCATGTCTGCTGGTTGTCTAAAAGACCGCCAAAAGAAGTCAGGCTTGCACATTATCTCAAATTGAAACTTACAAACTTTTTGGGACAGCCACTAAATCGTAGCCTCAATAACAGAAAGCTAGAAAAATATATTTAACTGAAACTTTCAGGTTTTACTAAAACAACAGAAAATTATCACAGTAACTAATAAAAAAACAAAAGGCTATATATAGCTAGAAATCGTGTTTCTGATTTTAGAAAATTTTTGATTGAATCATTTACACAAATTGAGGGTATAAAAGAAAAATTAACAAAAGGCAACACTTTATGTAGAGACATTGAAAATTGTATTCTTATGTGAAATCTGGGCTATTTGATTGGTTTTGAACATCATGCAATCCCCTATCAAAAATGTGATTTTTCATTTCAAAAAATCAGTTTAAAGAAATATACCGGATGTGCATTCACTGAGAGACCAAAAAAGCATTCTGAACTGTTTGAAGCAATCAAAAACAGATACGCACACTCTCAATCAACTTGGCGTTTTTACTATTCCCTTCCTCATATGAACTTCGGTATTATGCAACTATTTTATAATTATCCAATTTTTCAATTCTGAATGGGGGAGATGAGACCCATTTTGAACATATTTCTTAATTACTCCCTAATGTGAAAAATTGCACGTAAATAATTGCAGCATGCAATACTAGAGCAAAAGAAAGTCTCTCGAACTGTTCAACATGTATTAGTAAACTTTGGCTGTTTTCTTTCCCAAAAAAATCTATGAAAAGCTTTGAAGTTTATTGTAAAGTAATAAAAGTCTGCTTGATAAAATGAATTTTTATTCTAAGTAAATCTGATTTTCATATTTTATAGCACAAAATAACGCTTTAATGTTTATCAGGACACAAAGCTATGCAGAAACAAAGATCCTCCGATAATATTAGTAATATTTGGCTCTTTTCCATTTTTACATGAAAATGTTTCTAAAACGACCAACATTACAAGGCCAAAATGTGTGTGTATTTTGTGAATTGTAAGCGAGTTCCGCAACAAGGACGCTCCCTTTGCTCTTCTTTTTTTCTTTCGTTTCCTTTGATCGTTCCGACAAAACTTTTACAAGCTAAGAGATTTGTCTCTGGAATCCAGAAAGATACAGACACAAACTTGTGCGCCAATCCAGTCTACAGTACTGATAATCTGATAAAAATCTGCAATACACTTCCGATGATCTGGACAAAACTAAAAAATCTGAAAAACCAATCGCGTTTTTCTGCAGCTTTAAGATTAGACTAATAGTGATGATTCTTCAAAAAGTAAAGAGAACAAAAATTGCTTAGATATACAACTAAGACAACATAACAAATGTTTGATTGAAATTCTCAACCAAAATTTTACCCTAAACAAGGTCAGTTTGGCTTGTTTCCATTAATCAAGGATTACGCTGAAAGTACCAAGTTAATGATTGGGAAACTTATATCGAACGAAATCTTTTACACAGTCAAACAAAGTTTTGCACTGATAAATATTCGAAGAATCTGTAAAAGTGTAACCTTTTATGGTTGAAAGCCAAACAAGGTCAACTTTACCACACAAAAATCAAAAACTTTGCTTAAATTTTTGACAAATACTGTTAGTCTATAAAAGCAGCTTCGTTTGATATAAATTGTCATCAATTAACTTGGTTGTGTCATCAATTAATTTGGTTGAAAAAATGCTAAAACGATCCATTTTTGACGTACAACTCTTCGTTTAAAAATTTCTTTTTTTAAATTCTTTCGGAAAAAATAAGCAACCTTTGATCTCTTCGTTTTTTCTTTAACCTCAACCCAAGTTTAGAAAAACGCGAATGACGTTCATAAGTTCTTCCATTTGTCGGGTTAATTTAAATGAGCACTGTTCAAATTATGAATTATTGATGCAATTCTTATTAATGCATATTGTCAACAAACACATAGTTGACTCTCTTTCTTACTCCTCAATCAATTTGCGGATCCAAGGCTAAAAATTCTGAGTGGAACAAAAAAAGTTAAAAAATTTTTTGCCTCTTACTGAAAGTTTTTTGGCACCTGAGACACTAACTCCCATAATAGAAAAAAAAAATCGCAAATGGTGTATACTCATAAAAAAGTGCTCGTGTGTTTTCACTTAAAAAACAGCGCATTTTTTTGACAAAATCTCGTGAAAAAGGACCTCACCATCTCGGATCATTATGATTCACGATTTCTAGTTTTTTTCTTTTATTCCCAAATGTCAATTACAGGTTTGGAAATTGTTCGAATTTTGTTTTAGTGTAACGGAACTCCATTTGGTCAACAAATATATTAGGTTGAACACATTTATTTTTCTCTTTTTAAAAAGTTTCACATGTTCAAGCACGAAAAAATGCCAAAATTAAAACTGAAAAATTGTTTTTCAAATCTCAATTTTTTCCAGAATTAATGACTGCTGGTAAATTAAATTTAATTTTAAAAGTTGGTCCGACAATTTATTGTTTTTCACATCTTCTAAAAAAAATGACGCTTTAACGCCTACTAGAAAACAGTAGCATGCGAAAAAGATTTTCTAAAGGTTTTTCGAAAAAACTTGAAAATTTGTCAACAATTTTTTAGTTCCACCCCTTTGATTTTCCAGCGCTAATAAAAAATTTTAAGGACTCTATTTTGTCACAATTTTTCTTCGCCGCAGACAAACTTGGTAAAATCAGGCTAAAATTGACGTTTTGAGCTTTTTAAAAAAATGTTTGACCAAAAGAAACATTTTTTTTTCGGCGCATGCTCCCCTCACCCTCAAAATTAGTTATATTGGTGGGGCCGAAGACATACATAAAAAAGTTTTTGATTTTGGCTGATAACTTGAAAAAATGGGTCTATTATTGAGTGTTCCCACTGAGCGTTGTGGTTACATATATGGTGCTCAAATGGCATTGCTCAATCTTCGTTCAAAAAACAGCTGATCAGTTTCACTGCGCTATTTCCCGTTTGCTCAATTCTTCTTAAATATTTGATTCAATTTCAATTAACGTATAAATATATACAAAAGTATGCTAGAAACACTTTCGTTTAATTGAAAATAATTTTATCCCCGATCAACTGGGTTCCAAAAATTTAACAAAACATTCTTTTATTTAGATTCGTCTCTTTAGTGCAACAGAGATTGAAGCTGAGAAACGAGTTGCCTATACTCTTATATGCAAAATATCAGCTAGTGAGTGGACAAATTTTTCTAAATAAAATCACTAAAACTGGAGAAATTATTGGACATTTATAAAATAACGAACATCGACTAACTGAACCGTTTTGCCTTGTTATGAACATGAAACCTTACCTGATTAGTATTTTGAAATTTTGAGCTCGATTTTGTGTATAATATAAAGCCTAACAAATCAAGTATATCCATCTTCCTAACAAAACTGTCAAAGTCTCTGTGTTTCTATTCAAGGACAAACTAATACGATATCCACAACTCCAATTGATTTAAGATTTTCAAAGTTCGAAATCTTGTATGACTAGGTTCGAAACAAGGTTTTTAGATAACTGCTTTAAAAAACCTTTCTCCCAAAATCTACATCAAAATCCAAGTACTTCACTGTCATTTCAGAATTTAGCAATTTCTCATTGATTATATACAAACACTTCAATTAGTTTGATGAAAAATATTGTTAAAAATCTACTTTTTTGTTTTTTATTTGTTAGTTATATTGGTGATAATTTCAATTTTGTGTAGCTTTTTTGTGTACATTTCCACTTATATGGAATATTTCTCTGATTGGATACAGCAAATTTTAAATAATTACTGAAGTGGAACTTTTTCTAATTGTAAGCTAAAGAGTGTAAAGTATTCCTAAAATGGAAATTTAATTCTAATTGGGTACGATTTCATTAAATATTTCCATAAAAGAAGCTCAAAACTGACTGCTCGAAGCTCGAAACGAAAACAGTCCATACAAGGAAAAAAACTTCTGATTGCTTAAACCCACACGTTTGAATTGAAGGTAACTCTACTCTTGAGTAAAAAAACTTTTTCTTTTCTCAGTCAGCTACAGGCATCAATGATAATTCACTCCTCTGAGCTCAACTCTACTAGTCTTCAACTAAAATTTTCTTAGCAATCAATCAAAAAATCCAAGAGACAGCTTTAGTAACCAATTCAATCTACTAATCCAGTTGTGGCACATGTTTGAAGTCATGAGGAGAAATTTTATTGAACATCAACAGATGCAAATTTCCATCACAGAGAATCAGCCAGGAACGATATGGGATGATGTCGAAGAGTGTCGGCGTCCACGTTGGTTGGATAAACTTTCCGATTTTTTTACTCCGAAATGTGGCTCAACCAGTGATTATTTTCCCTTTGCATGGGGAGAGGAATGTTCTGTCTAGAAACCAATTACACAATTACAATTGATGACGATTAAGGATTTTCTGAACCGGGAACTCCAATGAGCAAACCATCAATTGAACCACAATTTTTGACGGTTTTCTTGTGTGTCGCAACTGAAATCTTTTTCTAAAATTACTTTTTTGATTTTAGGAAACAAAGGCAAACAAGGTGCTGACTTAACTAAAAAGATCCATGAAAAAAAATTGCAAAAAGAATTTTTAAAACAAAAGTTCTTCGGCAATTTGCAATTTTCTCCCATTACTTTTTGCACATATATTGAACAAAAAACAAAACCTTTCCGACTTCTCGTGAAAAGAGTTTTGCACACACATTACACAAACCATCACAGTTTTATCATCTAAGAAAAAAATTTACAAAAAAATAGCACGCATGCTAAGAAATCAAAACATTTTTGCATCTTGCCAATAATGCCCTTCAATTTACTCGCATTTCAAAAACTATTGCAAGTAGGTTTTCTTTACTATTATTAACTAACTCATCTGAAGGTATTTAGATCTACAACTTCGAAAAAAGACAATGTTTTTAGATGGGGAAGAGTACTCAAATTGATCAATATTGAATTTTAATAAGCGATTGTATAACAGGTTTTATAGATAAAAATTTTGGGTTTGTTTTGCGTTTACGAACGAAAAGTATAAACAGAGTTTACCTTTTTCTTAAAAAACAAAGAAATATTTTGCAGTTATGTTAAAAAAAGCAGTTATCTTTTGATATCTTGTAAAAAACTTACCAATAACTTTGCACAGATAATAAAAAAGTCAGCATAGTTTTTGCATCTTTCAATTTTTATCACAACAATTTTTGCAGGTCGAGTTTTACAATGAAATGGTTCAATTTGACATAAATTACAGAAATTGAATGCAATTTTATACTCCACTAGGAGTTGTTCTGAGTGATGGACGACAAATTGGACAATTTGTGATAGAAGTTTCAAGTTTCAAGACAGATTTTTTTTTAGTTTTGAAGAAGCAGAAATCTATGCTGAGAAAAAGCAATGGCGCATCACATCAGGAACAAAGTAACGAAATACTAAAAAATTAGCCCAAATGTTGTTTTAATTATGAAAAATGATGTCCTTTAAACTTTGATTTCTTAATTGTTTATTGAGTTATTTATTTTAGTTTTTATGTTCTAAGACAAAACTGATAGAATTACTATGTACAGCTCCATATCGAATAATAAAACAATCAATTGTTTTCATTAAATCAGGTTCATTTTGACTTTTGTATTTTAGAATTTCTCTCTAGATACGCTGAGCTCAAAGTTTAATTACGAACAAGTCGTTTTCTTGCAACGCTTGGCGTATTTTTGCTATTTTTTCATTCTAATTTTTGCTGAACTTCTCGGTTAAGCCATTGGAATACCTCTATTTTCTTGTAAAAACGCTCTAATAGAACCGTTCTTTGCTCAAATGTAAATACAGTGAATTGATATTTGTAGAATCTCTGTAGTATTTGAGTAAGAGATATGTTCTTTCTAAATTTATATAGAATTACCAGCTCTTCAAGGGACGAAATGAACTTTGAGTAGCCATGCAAAAAACATTGCTTACTAAGTTTTTATCGTGAAATTTGTTTTAAGCAAAAATAAATGGTGATTTTTAGTCTAGTTACAACTTGAGAAGAGCTTGACATAAAGCAGCTGCCATCTGAAAAAAAAAAACATTTTTTTTTGCTGAGAATCGTGGATTCATGCATAAGAAATCATGTATACGCAATTTGCATATTTAGAAGTTTCTTACAAAGCATTTTCATAATTGGTACTACTTCCATACATGAATCATGATGCGTCATACTGCTTGCTGCAACTTTATCTAATCTAACCAGCAGTTTTCTTATTTTCTTTTCGATTAATCAGTTTACTCTTAAACTCAAAAAGTACTCAAGTAAAACCGCTAGTCTCGATTATCAGTTTTCAAAAAAACTAAATTATAACTGGATATTTGTTCGGTCTGAAGACTCGTACCACGAGAAATTTGCTTCGAGCCGTGCTCCAACTATTCAAATTAAATGAAATCCAAAAGCGACAGCAATTCTACCATAAAGAAAAAAAGCAGAGAAATATATCAGCAATCCGGTATAGCAATCCGGTATACGATTCGTTCTCATATTGCAACGCAAATCTGGCAAAGAAACAACAATGGATCAAAACCTTGCCGTGTGTAACCAAGTATATGATAAAATCTCCTACAATATTTAACGATTCTGTCTCTATACTGCAACAGAGATTGTAGCTAAGAAATAAGTTGCCTATGTCAAACGTATTGTGAATTAATTCACAGAATTGTCTCAAGTCTTTGGAGACTATATATTTGGTGATTATATATTTAATCGAAAAATTTATGATTCGTCGTGTTTTTTAACTAAAATAAACTTGGTTGAAAAAAATTATATTTTACTGAAAAACATCATCATATCTTATTTGTAAAACCTAAAACATCTAAAAACGTATTTGTGAAAAAACAAGCAATCTAATTTCATGACTTATTATTTATATCAAATTTCATGATTCAAAAGTTACACAAAAAATCAAACCTGGAAACAAAAGAGTCAGTTCACTCTCAATTCAAGAAAAAACTGTCTCCTTTGGTTTAAATTTCAATAAAAAGCAGAATTAAACGAAAAAGTTAATAGTTTTTTGTTAAATACATCTGTAACAATCTTTTTTGAGTGAATATAAAGCTCTCTTACAATTTCCGAACTTCATTTGTTTTGATACAACTTTCCTTTTTATAAGTTGAGTTTGGATTGGTTTTTATAAATCCTCTAAAACAAAACTTTCGACAGGTACCAAAAAATAATTTTTGTGATGACCAAAACAAAGTTATTTGAAAAAAGGTAGGAAAAATCTGAAACGCTTTTCTTCTAAAATGGTGATGTTTCTAGAATAGAATTAAAAAATTATTTTTCAGTAAAAAAATTTGTTGGTGTCAAAAGAGTTTTCATTATCTGAAAAGAGCATTCATCGGGTTTTAAATTTACATTATTACAAAAAAAAGAAGAAGAATGGTGGACTGATGATGTTGAAGATTTTCGTAGTAGTTTTCCTGTTTATAGAAACACAGGCATCTCCTTAACAGATATTTAATGAAAAGCTGAAGAAGAAAAAAAAGAAATATGACAAAATTTTGAGCGATGTGTTTTTTTCTACTAGATTGACTCAGAATGAAATGCCGATCATTTAACAACGAATTATGGAAAAATCTACAAAACAAATAAAGATGAACAGTAACTTCAATTCGATTACTCAATTGAGTTTGATACTAACAAAAATTCCAGATTTGTTGAAACATCTTATGATCGATTTTTCAGATTTGAATATTCCTTTTGTTAGTTTTACTTTATTCCAATCATAACTTAATGAACGCGTGCTTTTAGTACTTTTGTTTTTTGCTGTTCAAAAAAATCTGGTCTGAAAAAGTTTTAAAAATCCGTGAATTCTTCATTCTGATTGGTAAAAACTTAACAAATTTAAAGAACAAAAAGCTCATTTTTTTTGTTGATATCAAAATATATAAAACTGCTTTTAAAAACGATTTTCGATTAGGTTGACATCGAAAAAAATGACAAACTGATAATAAATTTGCTTGATTGATTTTTCCTTTAACTTAACTTAACGATATGATTCAACTCAATTTTTTTTATTTTAAAGACAATCGTTTGAGTCTTGGCTAAATACTTTCAATCAAAGTTTGGGACATTTAAAATTAGTGTAAATCTTCCACTAAAATTTTTGGGATTTTTTCCCCGATTTCGTAATTTATCTCAAGTTTTTTTTACTCAAAGCAATGAAATTACTGGATGAACGAAAAACAGTTGCATGCTTTGTGCGTGGGAAAGCTTAGACACGTCATCGGACATACTAGCATTGCTAATTCTGTGGAGTTTGGAATATTCAAACGTAGCTGCGAGGATCTTCATAAACTTATCAAAATGAAGCATTATTTTTGTCAAACTTATTTCATACAAAATGATTGTGAAGATCGTAAGTATACGAGAAAGCAGTATGAAGAACAAATTTTAACAAAAAATCTAGCTGGAAAAAATCCAGAAGTTTATTGAATTTTGATTAAATTGATGTTACCAGTCGTGATCGCAATTTCGTGTTTTCTTTTCCATCGACTTTTCAACCAGCTGAATCTCAAGCCAATGGAAAAAACATAACTATGCAGATACTCTTTAGAGTCAACCTTTTTTCTGCTGTAAAGAATCAAATAGAAAACGGGAAAGTTTTTGTACTTTGATATTTTGTGGGAACATTAGTGAATTTTTTCTCCAACTTTTCATAAACTGATAAAGATTCAAAGTCAAATGAGTAACCGAAAACGTTTTCTTAGTCAGCAAAAGTAGCTTCGCCCACATTGTCAATTTTTTTCTCGTAAAATTGCAGCTTAAATTAATTTTAAACTATTTCGAAAAAAAATTTATCTGGAATTTCCTCCCCTCTCGAGAAACACAAAGTAGCGTTTCTTGCCAAATTTGAACACCGAACTTTTTTCCAGGTTTGAAAACGCTCTAAGTCTTCAATGTTCATATTCTATGTATTCATTAGTCCAACTAGTCTCCAATTTCTTTTTTTTTATTTCACAGACAAATTTATTATTAGCTAAAATTTTGGCCGAAATTGGCACCAGCCTCAAGAGTTTTTCAATTCCTTTGTTTTCACGGTAAAGTAGAACACAAATTGAAGAAGTGATTTACTGTCGCCAGCAGTTAAGCTACGGTGCCAAAATCACCAGGATTGAGACACCAAGACTTTTTCGATCAAGGTAGAGACGGGGCAACTATTATACATGCTTAAATCTAATTGAGTGATATCAAAAAAAATAAAACTTCTTTTGAAAAAATTTCGATTGGATTGACATCGAAAAAGTTATCAAACTGATAATAAAAATGCATGACTGATTTTTTTTTTCAGCTTAAATTTATAATATGGTTCAACTCAGTTTTTTTACAATGAAAACAATCGTTTGAGTCTTAGCTAAATAACTTCAATCAAATTTTGGGACGTTTAAATTTTAGTGTAAATCTCCCACAAAAATTTTGGATTTTTTTCTCCGATTTTGTAATTTATCTCAAGTTTTTTTAATCAATGCAACAAAATTACTGGATGAACAAAAAATAGTTGCATGCCTTGTGCATGGGAAAGTTTAGACGCGTCATCAGACATACTAGCATTGCTAATTCTGTGGAGTTTTGAATATTCAAACATAGTTTCGAGGAACTTCGTAATCTTATCAAAATGCAGCGTTCTTTTTGTCAAACTTATTTCATACAAAATGAATAAGAAGATCGTAAGTAAAGGAGAAAGCAGCATGAAGAACAAATTTTAACAAAAAGTCTAGCCGGAAAAAAAATCAGAAATCTTTTGAATTTTGACTAAATTGGTGTTCTTTAGTAAATACTACGCAAAAATTCCATCCCTAAACTTATGTTTATTAATTTTATGGCTGATAGAAAACCTTACTCTAGAAACAATCGAGTAATAGATTGTTTTGTAATAGATTTTTTCAGAAAAAGCAAAAAATCAGCTAGTGAGTGGACAAATTTTTCTAAGGAAAATTACCAAAAACAATCGAGTAAAAGAATGTTTTGTAATAGATTTCTTCAGAAAAAGCAAAAAATCAGCTAGTGGGTGGACAAATTTTACTAGGATTGAATTTGAGAATTTTTGATTTTGATAAGGAGAATCATGAACGAAAATCATGGAAGTTTTTTGGACGTACGTGTAATAGATCTTTTTTAGTTTTTATGGGCCAATTTTTTGACGGAGTTTTGATGCTAGCATGTGCAATCGTTCGAATAAGATTATCCACTACATGTGAAGAATCAACAGTTTGGGTAGCAATTTTATCAAGTAAAGTCGATTAAATTTTAGCTTCTCCAAAGCTATGAATAAAATAACTTCTACCAAAGAACGAGTTTTTATTTCCTTAGTTGGACCGAGTGGGTCTGGAAATCGCATCTTTTTTTGATTGGTTAAAAATTGGTACACTTCAACCAAAGCTTGACAAAATTTTATATTTTTATTAACCTTATCGACCTCTTAATGGACAAATGCAAAGAAAAAACCTTAAGTTTGTCCAAGGAGTTGACTTTGAACTGGTTGAAAACCTTCCCAAGAATGGAACAAAGTACTTGTTAATATTTGATGACTCTTGTGAAGAAATTTCAAATTCCAAGCAGATTGTAAAAATTGCTACTGCTAGAAGAATCAGGGTACTGAATACGATATATATTAAGCATAACTTGTTTCAACAAAGCAAATTGAGAAGAGATGTTGAGTTACAAAATACACATATAGTCTTGTTCAAGTCACCGAGAGATGTTATACAAATCGTTGCATTATGTCAATAATTAGGTCTAGGATCACAAATGAAAGAGTGGTTTCAAGGTGCAACATCTACTCCTTATGGTATTTTACTCATTGATTTAACTCCAAAAACGCTTGATTCGAAATGTGCGAAACTTGAGTGAAGCAAGCGGATTGTCGAAAAAGAAAGTAGAACAACTTTTACAAACCATGACATCGTATACAAAATCTGGTCCTCCAATCAGACGTTTCCAAAGGCTCCAAACTTTTTCAAAATATATCAATGAAATTTAGTGTATGGACTTGGCATTTGTTGACAAACTAGCAAGTCCAAACAATGGCATCAATTATTTATTGGTTGTTGTTAATGCTTTTTTTGCGGTTTGTCAGAGTTCAAACAGTGAAAACAAAGTATGCCAAAGACACTTTGCAAGCATTTAAAAAAGTTTTCTCAAAAAAAGAACACTCCTGAAAATCTTCGAGTTGTTGAAGGAACAGAATATGGGCGAACTTTCAAAAAAATTTTGCCAGGAAAAAAACATTGAAGTTTACTTGATAATGAGTGAAATAAAAGCTGCATTTGCAGAGAGCGCAATTCGATCATTAAAACACATAAGTTACCGCTACCTAGACAATCATGGTGAAAAAATCATTCAGAAATTTCCACAATTTGTGTCTACAATGAATCGTCGCGTCAATAGATGTATTGGAAAATCACCTAGAGATGTTAAGAATATTGATTTTCTCTTAATTCTGTACAATAAGCCTCTAACAAGGTAAAAGAAACTAAAATTCAAAGTTGGAGACAAAGTGAGAATTTCAAAGAAAGATATTCCGTTCCGAAAAGGCTAGAAACCACAATTTACAGATGAAATTTCTAAAATTTCGGCAATAACTACTAAAAAATCTCCTACATACACCATCAAAGATCTCGACAAAGAAGAAGTTCTGGGAAAATTTTTTGAAAAAGTGCTGAGAAAAAGTTCAGATTCAAGGTAAACCCTTTTTTAAACTAAATTTCTATCGATCAGCTGTCATGGATTGTTTTCCCAATGGATTAGTTTCCAACGCTTCTTTTAATTGTTATCCGAATAGTAGTCTTAGTTCTTTTACAAATTTTCTACCCGAACAATTAAATTTGAACGGAAAATGGGATGTTGCTATTTCAGAATTATCATACCCTTCTTTGTACCAAAATGTTTCAGAGGGAAAGTTTACATTCGTAGATTGTAGAGAAAAATCGGAGGAGAAAAGAAAGATTGTACCAGTGCATATTGAAACAGTTTGTATCCAAGTATTGTTAATATAGTTGCAGCCATGAACAACAAAATTCGAGAACGTCTAGGTGCTCAAGTTTTTGAATATAATGCAATCTATGTAACAGTAGATAAAATTACACAAAAGGTTGCCGTTCATTTACCTGAAAATCAATCAGTGTTTATTACTCAAAGTTCTGACTTGAGTCACATTTTTGGTTGTGATTTAGAACAAAATCAAACAGGGGTTATAATGGAAGGACTAGGTCCACATTATCCTCAGTATTCTTACGACATTATAAGAATTCATTCCTTGATGATGATATTATAGAATATAACATAGTCGATGATGCAAAAACTCCCTTATTGCGTTGTATTCCATTCATCTCCAAAGTAAAAAGTGGAGAGTTAGTTTCTACAGGACAGTACACGAGTTATCAGCCCCTTTAAAAAATTTAACTTTAAATAAGTATTGAAAATTTTTTTCCATAGTATCAAGACATAACTAAGAGATAGTTCCGGCAAAAACGTTCCTCAACTCGGGTTGTTCTCTTGTTCGGCAAGATTTCAAATTTTCATTTTTGATTAAACTTCATATGAAATGGTTGCTCAAAAATCAGCTGATTTCGGTATTTTTTGAGGACATGCAAGACAACGTGGAAGAGGTTTTGGAGCTCTTGCAAAAACTCTTGGGAGGACTGCAATCCCCTTTATTAAAAAATTATTTAGTCCCAGCTGCGAAAAAAATTGGAGCAGATTTGTTTGAAATCGCTGTTCCAGAGATTGAAGAAGTTGTTAGTGGACGTATGAAACTTGAAACATTTGGAAAACATGTAGGAACAAAAGCAGTTCGGAAACAATTGGGAGGTGAAAAAAGAAATCTAAGCGTAGAACTGGTAGAATTAGATCCATTTCTCCGAAAAAGTAGATCGAAAAACAGTCGCTCTCGCAAAGACTTTTTTGAAAATAGAAAATGAATGTAAAACAAAGTCATTTTCGGTACGAGGCTTTTACAAATTCTTCATTGGCGATTTTTGATAAAGTCCCAGTTTTGAAACAATTATGTCATCTTAGACACAAGAATTATTCCCCAGTACTTCTCTGGATAAAAACAGGGTTGAGTTTGAATTTAAAACAGATCGTAATCTCTACTTGGATATGCGTGATACCCATCTCAGTTCAAAGCTTAAGTTCTTCAAAGAAAGATTGTCTGATGCTTTCAAAAAAGAAAAAGGAGAGCTTAAAGCAAAATCCGAGGATGGTTCAGATGAGGAACCAGAATCTTACTTAACTTGTGTGAACAACCTACTACATTCTTTATTCTCCAATTGTGAAGATTATTTTAACAATACAATGGTTTAAATCGCCAATGGATTATATCCTCATAAGGCACAAATATTGAACGAATTCAACTCGCCACCAGTGAGTAATGAAGGAATACTTGCTTGTCATGGATACATTTTTGAAGAACTTTCTGATGCATTCGATATGCATCCGTTCACTGATAGAGCAAATTGCTTAGGAACAGAGATAAATTTTTTACTATATGGGAGGCTTCCCATTGATTTGTTTACTTGCAAAAAATTGCTGCTACCAAATCCCAAAATTCGAATTAAACTAATTCGAGCTAGACCTAGTTTTTACATGTTATCTGATAATCCAAATGTCAGTCTGAAAATTGTTGATTGTTCTCTGTTCACTAGAAGATTTTTAGTTGCTGTACCTAATCATCAAAACTTGCAATGGAATCTGGAAAATAAACCTGCTCAATACAATTACATAGAAACTATAGCAAAAAATTTTATCCTCCCATCTCGTCAAAACCAATTCATACAAAAAAATATATTATATAACGCTCCAATAAGAAAAAGAGTTGTTGCAAGGAATACGAATTCAGCTTTTGCAGGATCTTTTCAAGAAAATCCTTTCAGCTATCAGCAATTTCATTTGAGAGAGCTTAGAACTATTCGGGATGGAAGAGTAATTGTTTCATTAGATACAACTTCTCCTTGTCATCCTCATGTTGCAACAATGAAAGCAATGCAGTTTAACGAAGATTTCCGAACTCTTCCTATGAAAGATTTTCAAAATCACTATTATCTAGTTTTTGACTTCACTTCATTACAGGATGCAGCTGAACAGTTGCATTATCTAGAACTTAGTGGAGAAAGCTTGAGATTGGAAATTTTTTTCCAGTTTCCCTTGGAGCAAGTAACGCAACAGATAGTCTTGCGCGAAAACTATCAAATGTTCAAACTGAAAAATTGAGAACAGTCGCTAAAAATGTTTAATTTCTTTGAGTTTTCAGGTTCTTATAAAAATGTTGTGATTTTTTTTGGGTCGCTCATTGTTTTTGCCTCTGTACTATCTATTTTGTTTTTCTTCAGACCTAAAATCTCCAGAAAAAGCAGATAATGAATGCTGTTTAATTCAAAACCCAAGAAATTTATTCAACCCAGACTGCAAACCAGTGTTCAATAACCTTTGTCCAGTTCACAGGTTTTGTGTATGAGACTTAATTGATTCAATACCTAAATGCGCGTAAATCATTGACTTTAGTTTTTTTACCTTAAATTACACTATCAAGCTATCTATTTCTTTGTTTTTAAATCAGCTAACAATTGCAAAGATGGATAATTTTTACTTCTGCAAATTATTGAAAGAATCCCTGAACTCAGGTTCATCTACATGAGATCTTACCCCTCTGATAAATTACCTCGACTAACAAAATACCCTTTTGGGATTGTTAACTCAGCTCCAAGCAAAAATCGAGAGGAACACTGGATCATGATAGGTCGATTGGACAAACCTTACTACTTAGCAGATTCTTTAGGTCGAAAAAGAACAACTTATTCCTTCCTAACAAAAAAGTATTGGCAAATGGCTCCCAGAAAACTACAAAAAACTGATAATTTGTGTGGTAATTACGCAATTTATTCAGCATTTCTTCTTTTTAAATTGTACCAGAGAAACTTGAATAATTTTCATGATGTGCATGTTTTGAATTTTATAGGTAACTTTTTGTATTTGTGTGTTTTTTTATTTGTAAGTGTAATTTATGGTAAAGATTTTATTATACGATGCAGAGATTCATATACTTTTTTGTAATTTAATTTTTTTCTCTCAAAAAATTGACTTGTTTCGAAGTTTCAGTAGGTTTTAGCATTGTTTCAAGTAAATGTTTCAAAAAATAAAAATATTTAATAAATTAGTTAATAGGTCGAATTTTAACAAACTTCAACGTGTTTTTAATTTTTTGTGACAAAATAGAGCTGTGACAATAGAGTTTCCTGCTGTGACAAAAAAGAGAGTTAAATAAACTCAGTCCAAATATTTTGGGCAAAAAACCTCTTTTGTTTTATTTTCGCGTAAAAACAGGCGCAAGAATTCTCAACACACAATTTCGAAGAATTTGGTTCCAGCGTATTTAAAAGTAATTACCGTTTTACCAGTTTTCACATTGAATACCGTGTTAAATATTTTTTAAACAGTTGCAAGCGTTTTGCTGGAGCTTTGGTAGCATATTGAAGATTACTGTCATTGCTATTTTTTCAACCACAAAGGAGTTTTTCTGGTAAAGGAAGTCTATCCACGTCAACAACATGTGATCTCTCGCTTAAGATTCAAGTTCTACTCAATCACAGACTTTTACAATTTAATGAAAAGGCAGAACAAAATTCCTCTCAAATGACCCCACAAGTTGTTGTTACAATTCCAAGGCAACATGTAACAGTAAGACGACATGGGGCCCTCTTGATAAATCCGTTATGAAACCGTCCTTATTGTGCAAAAATGAATACTTTCATAAAATCATGGATTTTTTGACAAATTTGTCCACTGAAGAATTACCAAACCACTCAGGCCACAAAAAGGCTTCTTTTTAGTTCAAATGTTCTTGACTAAAAAAACTGAAATAACAAAAAGCAGCAGCTAGAACTTAGTTTCGTCTGTTAAAACTCTCAGCATAAGTTTTGTTTCATAGACGTATTCTTTTCGTGAATTAATTCTAAGTTGATTGATGTTACCAGTCGTGATCGCAATTTTGTGTTTTCTTTTCCATCGACTTTTCAGCCAGCTGAATCTCAAGCCAATGGAAAAAACATAACTATGCAGATACTCTTTAGAGTCAACCATTTTTCTGCTGTAAAGAATCAAATAGACAACGGGAAAGTTTTTGTACTTTGATATTTTGTGGGATCATTGGTGAATTTTTTTCTCCAATTTTTCATAAACTGATAAAGATTCAAAGTCAAATGAGTAACCGAAAACGTTTTCTTAGTCAGCAAAAGTAGCTTTGCCCACATTGTCAATTTTTTTTCTCGTAAAATTGCACCTTAAATTAGTTTTAAACTATTTCGAAAAAAAAATAAAAGAGTTTTTTGTGATGACCTAAACAAGGTTATTTGAAAAAAGGTAGGAAAAATCTGAAACGCATTTCTTCTAAAATGCTGATGTTTCTAGAATAGAATAAAAAAATTATTTTTCAGTAAAAAAATTTGTTGGTGTCAAAAGAGTTTTCATTATCTGAAAAGAGCTTTCATCAGGTTTTAAATTTACATTATTACAAAAAAAGAAGAATGGCGGACTGATGATGTTGAAGATTTTCGTAGTAGTTGTCCTGTTTATAGAAACACAGGCATCTCCTTAACAGATATTTAATGAAAAGCTGAAGAAGAAAAAAAAGAAATATAACAAAATTTGGGCGATGTGTTTTTTTCTACTAGATTGACTCAGAATGAAATGCCGATCATTTAACAACGAATTATGGAAAAATCTACAAAACAAATAAAGATGAACAGTAACTTCAATTCGATTACTCAATTGAATATGATACTAACAAAAATTCCAGATTTGTTGAAACATCTTATGATCGATTTTTCATATTTGAATTTTCCTTTTTTAGTTTTACTTTATTCCAATCATAACTTAATTAACGCGTGCTTTTAGAACTTTTGTTTTTTTGCTGTTCAAAAAAATCTGGTCTGAAAAAGTTTTAAAAATCCGTGAATTCTTCATTCTGATTGGTAAAAACTTAACAAATTTAAAGAACAAAAAGCTCATTTTTTTTTTGTTGATATCAAAATATATAAAATTGCTTTTAAAAACGATTTTCGATTAGGTTGACATCGAAAAAAATGACAAACTGATAATAAATTTGTTTGATTGATTTTTCCTTTAACTTAACTTTACGATATGATTCAACTCAATTTTTTTATTTTAAAGACAATCGTTTGAGTCTTAGCTAAATAATTTCAATCAAAATTTGGGACATTTAAAAATTAGTGTATTTCTTCCACTAAAATTTTTGGGATTTTTTCCCTGATTTCGTAATTTATCTCAAGATTTTTTACTCAAAGCAATGAAATTACTGGATGAACGAAAAACAGTTGCATGCTTTGTGCGTGGGAAAGCTTAGACACGTCATCGGACATACTAGCATTGCTAATTCTGTGGAGTTTGGAATATTCAAACATAGCTGCGAGGATCTTCATAAACTTATCAAAATGAAGCATTCTTTTTGTCAAAATTATTTCATACAAAATGATTGTGAAGATCGTAAGTTCACGAGAAAGCAGTATGAAGAACAAATTTTAACAAAAAGTCTAGCTGGAAAAAATCCAGAAATTTTTTGAATTTTGATTAAATTGGTGTTCTTTAGTAAATGCTGCACAAAAAATCCATCCCTAAACTTATGGTTTCACTGGTGCTTTTGTTAATTTTTTGGCTGATGGAAAATCCCACTCTAGAAACAATCGAGTATTAGATTGTTTTGTATTAGAATTTTCAGAAAATGCAAAAATCAGCTAGTGAGTGGACAAACTTTTGTAAGGAAAATTGGCAAAAAAAGGTACTGGACATTTTCAAGAATACAAACATCAACTAACTGAACCGTTCGGCCATTCTATCAACTTATATTCTTACCTGTTAAGTACTTTGAAATTATTCCGTTTTCAAACAGACCATGGGAGGCTTATATGTCGTGAATCAAAACTTTTTCGATAATTTTTAATGCAGAAAAATTTTGATATTTGATGTAGAAAACATTAAGTTTTATATTTAGCTCCTATGATTTTAGCATTTCCAGAACAAAAACGTAAATAAGTTTGAACTAAAACCTCAGATTTAAAATATTTTGAATTTAAAACAAAAAAATAGAGGTTATCTCATTCAGAAACTTCTGAAGGCTCTCAGCAAAAAAAATTAGTCTCAATTTTGCTTTGGATTAGAGAACGATCGTTCAATTGATACAGTTTTTTATCTAGGTTTCAATTCTTGATTTTGTTTTTTAAGGAATTCAAAAGGAAAACAGCATATCAAGCAGACACCAAGAAAATACTCATTTTGAAGTTAATTGGAACAATTTAATTAGAAATCGAAATTATTCATTTAGAACTTTTGAGAAGTTTTTTGCTCGAATTTGTGTTTTAATATGTAGGTTAACAAATCAAGTTTGAGCAGTTACGATAATTTTATTAGCAACTTTGTGACATATGCAAACTGTAGAAAGTTCACTGTAGATAGAAATTTATCTAAAAAAAAACTACAAGTTAATTGGTACAGTTTTTTCAAAAAGAAAACTTTCTCTTTTCTTAAATTTTCGAAAAAGCATTTCCTTCGAAAAAAAAATCGATAAACTCTACACCAAAAATCAGTTGTTAAGTCAAAAAATACCTTTTATTTTAACGGAAAAGTTTCTGCACATGTCTGCTGCTGTGACAAAATAGAGAGTTAAATAAACTCAGTCCAAATATTTTGGGCAAAAAATCTCTTTTGTTTTATTTTCGCGTAGAAACAGGCGCAAGAATTCTCAACACAATTTTTCGAAGAATTTGATTCTAGCGTATTTAAAAGTAATTACCGTTTTACCAGTTTTCACATTGAATACCGTGTTAAATATTTTTTAAACAGTTGCAAGCGTTTTGCTGGAGCTTTGGTAGCATATTGAAGATCACTGTCATTGCTATTTTTTCAACCACAAAGGAGTTTTTCTGGTAAAAGAAGTCTATCCACGGCAACAACATGTGATCTCTCGCTTAAGATTCAAGTTCTACTCAATCACAGACTTTTACAATTTAATGAAAAGGCAGAACAAAATTCCTCTCAAATGACCCAACAAGTTGTTGTTACAATTCCAAAGCAACATGTAACAGTAAGACGACATGGGGTCCTCTTGATAAACCTCCGTTATGAAACCGTCCTTATTGTGCAAAAATGAATACTTTCAAAAAATCATGGATTTTTCGACAAATTTGTCTACTGAAGAATTACCAAACCACTCAGGCCACAAAAAGGCTTCTTTTTAGTTCAAATCTTCTTGACTAAAAAAATTGAAATAGAAAAAAGCAGCAGCTAGAACTTAGTTTCGTCTGTTAAAACTCTCAGCATAAGTTTGTTTCATAGACGTATTCTTTTCGTGAGTTATTTCTAAGTTGATTGATGTTACCAGTCGTGATCGCAATTTCGTGTTTTCTTTTCCATCGACTTTTCAACCAGCTGAATCTCAAGCCAATGGAAAAAACATAACTATGCAGATACCCTTTAGAGTCAACCATTTTTCTGCTGTAAAGAATCAAATAGACAACGGGAAAGTTTTTGTACTTTGATATTTTGTGGGATCATTAGTGAATTTTTTTCTCCAACTTTTCATAAACTGATAAAGATTCAAAGTCAAATGAGTAACCGAAAACGTTTTCTTAGTCAGCAAAAGTAGCTTTGCCCACATTGTCAATTTTTTTTTCTCGTAAAATTGCACCTTAAATTAGTTTTAAACTATTTCGAAAAAAAAATAAAAGAGTTTTTTGTGATGACCTAAACAAGGTTATTTGAAAAAAGGTAGGAAAAATCTGAAACGCATTTCTTCTAAAATGCTGATGTTTCTAGAATAGAATAAAAAAATTATTTTTCAGTAAAAAAAATTGTTGGTGTCAAAAGAGTTTTCATTATCTGAAAAGAGCTTTCATCAGGTTTTAAATTTACATTATTACAAAAAAAGAAGAATGGTGGACTGATGATGTTGAAGATTTTCGTAGTAGTTGTCCTGTTTATAGAAACACAGGCATCTCCTTAACAGATATTTAATGAAAAGCTGAAGAAGAAAAAAAAGAAATATAACAAAATTTTGAGCGATGTGTTTTTTTCTACTAGATTGACTCAGAATGAAATGCCGATCATTTAACAACGAATTATGGAAAAATCTACAAAACAAATAAAGATGAACAGTAACTTCAATTCGATTACTCAATTGAATATGATACTAACAAAAATTCCAGATTTGTTGAAACATCTTATGATCGATTTTTCATATTTGAATTTTCCTTTTGTTAGTTTTAGTTT
The DNA here is from genome assembly GCF_963678635.1 of Symsagittifera roscoffensis. NCBI lineage: Eukaryota > Metazoa > Xenacoelomorpha > Acoela > Convolutidae > Symsagittifera > Symsagittifera roscoffensis. The sequence goes on from NC_087063.1 coordinate 19,895,384, forward strand.
ATTCCAATCATAACTTAATTAACGCGTGCTTTTAGAACTTTTGTTTTTTTCTAATCAAAAAAATCTGGTCTGAAAAAGTTTTAAAAATCCGTGAATTCTTCATTCTGATTGGTAAAAACTTAACAAATTTAAAGAACAAAAAGCTCATTTTTTTGTTGATATCAAAATATATAAAATTGCTTTTAAAAACGATTTTCGATTAGGTTGACATCGAAAAAAATGACAAACTGATAATAAATTTGTTTGATTGATTTTTCCTTTACCTTAACTTTACGATATGATTCAACTCAATTTTTTTATTTTAAAGACAATCGTTTGAGTCTTAGCTAAATAATTTCAATCAAAATTTGGGACATTTAAAAATTAGTGTATTTCTTCCACTAAAAATTTTCGGATTTTTTCCCTGATTTCGTAATTTATCTCAAGATTTTTTACTCAAAGCAATGAAATAACTGGATGAACGAAAAACAGTTGCATGCTTTGTGCGTGGGAAAGCTTAGACACGTCATCGGACATACTAGCATTGCTAATTCTGTGGAGTTTGGAATATTCAAACATAGCTGCGAGGATCTTCATAAACTTATCAAAATGAAGCATTCTTTTTGTCAAAATTATTTCATACAAAATGATTGTGAAGATCGTAAGTTCACGAGAAAGCAGTATGAAGAACAAATTTTAACAAAAAGTCTAGCTGGAAAAAATCCAGAAGTTTTTTGAATTTTGATTAAATTGGTGTTCTTTAGTAAATGCTGCACAAAAAATCCAATTCTAAACTTATGGTTTCACTGGTGCTTTTGTTAATTTTTTGGCTGATGGAAAATCCCACTCTAGAAACAATCGAGTATTAGATTGTTTTGTATTAAACTTTTCAGAAAATGCAAAAATCAGCTAGTGAGTGGACAAACTTTTGTAAGGAAAATTGGCAAAAAAAGGTACTGGACATTTTCAAGAATACAAACATCAACTAACTGAACCGTTCGGCCTTTCTATCAACTTATATTCTTACCTGTTAAGTACTTTGAAATTATTCCGTTTTCAAACAGACCATGGGAGGCTTATATGTCGTGAATCAAAACTTTTTCGATAATTTTTAATGCAGAAAAATTTTGATATTTGATGTAGAAAACATTAAGTTTTATATTTAGCTCCTATGATTTTAGCATTTCCAGAACAAAAACGTAAATAAGTTTGAACTAAAACCTCAGATTTAAAATATTTTGAATTTAAAACAAAAAAATAGAGGTTATCTCATTCAGAAACTTCTGAAGGCTCTCAGCAAAAAAAATTAGTCTCAATTTTGCTTTGGATTAGAGAACGATCGTTCAATTGATACAGTTTTTTATCTAGGTTTCAATTCTTGATTTTGTTTTTTAAGGAATTCAAAAGGAAAACAGCATATCAAGCAGACACCAAGAAAATACTCATTTTGAAGTTAATTGGAACAATTTAATTAGAAATCGAAATTATTCATTTAGAACTTTTGAGAAGTTTTTTGCTCGAATTTGTGTTTTAATATGTAGGTTAACAAATCAAGTTTGAGCAGTTACGATAATTTTATTAGCAACTTTGTGACATATGCAAACTGTAGAAAGTTCACTGTAGATAGAAATTTATCTAAAAAAAAAACTACAAGTTAATTGGTACAGTTTTTTCAAAAAGAAAACTTTCTCTTTTCTTAAATTTTCGAAAAAGCATTTCCTTTGAAAAAAAAAATCGATAAACTCTACACCAAAAATCAGTTGTTAAGTCAAAAAATACCTTTTATTTTAACGGAAAAGTTTCTGCACATGTCTGCTGCTGTGACAAAATAGAGAGTTAAATAAACTCAGTCCAAATATTTTGGGCAAAAAATCTCTTTTGTTTTATTTTCGCGTAAAAACAGGCGCAAGAATTCTCAACACAATATTTCGAAGAATTTGATTCTAGCGTATTTAAAATAAATTACCGTTTTACCGGTTTTCATATTGAATACCGTGTTAAATATTTTTTAAACAGTTGCAAGCGTTTTGCTGGAGCTTTGGTAGCATATTGAAGATCACTGTCATTGCTATTTTTTCAACCACAAAGGAGTTTTTCTGGTAAAAGAAGTCTATCCACGGCAACAACATGTGATCTCTCGCTTAAGATTCAAGTTCTACTCAATCACAGACTTTTACAAATTAATGAAAAGGCAGAACAAAATTCCTCTCAAATGACCCAACAAGTTGTTGTTACAATTTCAAGGCAACATGTAACAGTAAGACGACATGGGGCCCTCTTGATAAACCTCCGTTATAAAACCGTCCTTATTGTGCAAAAATGAATACTTTCAAAAAATCATGGATTTTTCGACAAATTTGTCTACTGAAGAATTACCAAACCACTCAGGCCACGAAAAGGCTTCTTTTTAGTTCAAATCTTCTTGACTAAAAAAATTGAAATAACAAAAAGCAGCAGCTAGAACTTAGTTTCGTCTGTTAAAACTCTCAGCATAAGTTTGTTTCAAAGACGTATTCTTTTCGTGAGTTAATTCTAAGTTGATTGATGTTACCAGTCGTGATCGCAATTTCGTGTTTTCTTTTCCATCGACTTTTCAACCAGCTGAATCTCAAGCCAATGGAAAAAACATAACTATGCAGATACCCTTTAGAGTCAACCATTTTTCTGCTGTAAAGAATCAAATAGACAACGGGAAAGTTTTTGTACTTTGATATTTTGTGGGATCATTAATGAATTTTTTTCTCCAACTTTTCATAAACTGATAAAGATTCAAAGTCAAATGAGTAACCGAAAACGTTTTCTTAGTCAGCAAAAGTAGCTTCACCAACATTGTCAATTTTTTTCTCGTAAAATTGCACCTTAAATTAGTTTTAAACTATTTCGAAAAAAAATTTCTCTGGAATTTCCTCCCCTCTCGAGAAACACAAAGTAGCAACACATAATTGAGTGATATCAAAAAAAAAATAAAACTTCTTTTAAAAAAAATTTCGATTGGATTGACATCGAAAAAATTATCAAACTGATAATAAAATGCATGACTGATTTTTTCTTCAGCTTAGATTTATAATATGGTTCAACTCAGGTTTTTTTACAATGAAAACAATCGTTTGAGTCATAGCTAAATAATTTCAATCAAATTTTGGGACGTTTAAATTTTAGTGTAAATCTCCCACTAAAATTTTGGATTTTTTTCTCCGATTTTGTAATTTATCTCAAGTTTTTTTACTCAATGCAACAAAATTACTGGATGAACAAAAAATAATTGCATGCGTTGTGCATGGGAAAGATTAGACGCGTCATCAGACATACTTTAGCATTGCTAATTCTGAAGAATAGCTATTTTGAATATTCAAACATAGCTGCGAGGATCTTCGTAATCTTATCAAAATGCAGCGTTCTTTTTGTCAAACTTATTTCATACAAAATGAATAAGAAGATCGTAAGTAAAGGAGAAAGCAGCATGAAGAACAAATTTTAACAAAAAGTCTAGCCGGAAAAAAATTCAGAAATCTTTTGAATTTTGACTAAATTGGTGTTCTTTAGTAAATACTACACAAAAATTCCATCCCTAAACTTATGTTTTCACTCGTGCTTTTATTAATTTTATGGCTGATAGAAAATCTTACTCTAGAAACAATCGAGTAATAGATTGTTTTGTAATAGATTTTTTCAGAAAAAGCAAAAAATCAGCTAGTGAGTGGACAAATTTTTCTAAGGAAAATTACCAAAAACAATCGAGTAAAAGAATGTTTTGTTATAGATTTCTTGAGAAAAAGCAAAAAATCAGCTAGTGAGTGGACAAATTTTACTAAGATTGAATTTGAGAATTTTTGTTTTTGATAAGGAGAATCATGAACGAAAATCATGGAAGTTTTTTGGACGTACGTGTAATAGATCTCTTTTAGTTTTTATGGGCCAATTTTTTGACGGAGTTTTGATGCTAGCATGTGCAATCGTTCGAATAAGATTATCCACTACATGTGAAGAATCAACAGTTTGGGTAGCAATTTTATCAAGTAAAGTCGATTAAATTTTAGCTTCTCCAAAGCTATGAATAAAATAACTTCTACCAAAGAACGAGTTTTTATTTCCTTAGTTGGACCGAGTGGGTCTGGAAATCGCATCTTTTTTTTGATTGGTTAAAAATTGGTACACTTCAACCAAAATTTGACAAAATTTTATATTTTTATTAACCTTATCGACCTCTTAATGGACAAATGCAAAGAAAAAACCTTAAGTTTGTCCAAGGAGTTGACTTTGAACTGGTTGAAAACTGAGCAAGAGAAAACAAGCAAATTGAGAAGAGATGTTGGGTTACAAAATACACATATAGTCCTGTTCAAGTCACCGAGAGATGTTATACAAATCATTGCATTATGTCAACAACTAGGTCTAGGATCACAAATGAAAGAGTGGTGTCAAGGTGCAACATCTACTCCTTATGGTAATTTACTCATTGATTTAACTCCAAAAACGGTTGATTCGAAATGTGCGAAACTTGAGTGAAGCAAGCGGATTGTCGAAAAAGAAAGTAGAACAACATTTACAAACCATGACATTGTATACAAAATCTGGTCCTCCAATCAGACGTTTCCAGAGGCTCCAAACTTTTTCAAAATATATCAATGAAATTTAGTGTATAGACTTGGCATTTGTTGACAAACTAGCAAGTCCAAACAATGGCGTCAATTATTTATTGGTTGTTGTTAATGCTTTTTTTGCGATTTGTCAGAGTTCAAACAATGAAAACAAATTATGCCAAAGACACTTTGCAAGCATTTAAAAAAAGTTTTCTCAAAAAAAAACACTCCTGAAAATCTTCGAGTTGTTGAAGGAACAGAATATGGGCGAACTTTCAAAAAATTTTGCCAGGAAAAATAACGTTGAAGTTTACTTGACATTGAGTGAAATAAATGCTGCATTTGCAGAGAGAGCAATTCGATCATTAGAACACATAAATTACCGCTACCTAGACAATCATGGTGAAAAAATCATTCACAAATTTCCCTAATTTGTGTCTACAATGAATCGTCGCGTCAATAGATGTATTGGAAAATCACCTAGAGATGTTAAGAATATTGATTTCCTCTCAATTCTGTACAATAAGCCTCTAACAAGGTAAGAAAAATTAAAATTCAAAGTTGGAGACAAGGTGAGAATTTCAAAGAAAGATATTCCGTTCCGAGAAGGCTACAAACCACAATTTACAGATGAAATTTCTAAAATTTCGGCAATATCTACTAAAAAATCTCCTACATACACCATCAAAGATCTCGACAAAGAAGAAGTTCTGGGAAAATTTTTTGAAAAAGTGCTGAGAAAATGTTCAGATTCAAGGTAAACACTTTTTTAAACTAAATTTCTATCGATCAGCTGTCATGGATTGTTTTCCCAATGGATTAGTTTCCAACACTTCTTTTAATTGTTATCCGAATAGTAGTCTTAGTTCTTTTACAAATTTTCTACCCGAACAATTACATTTGAACGGAAAATGGGATGTTACTATTTCAGAATTATCATACCCTTCTTTGTACCAAAATGTAACAGAGTGAAAGTTTACATTCGTAGATTGTAGAGAAAAATCGGAGGAGAAAAGAAAGATTGTACCAGTGCATATTGAAACAGTTTGTATCCAAGTATTGTTAATATAGTTGTAGCCATGAACAACAAAATTCGAGAACGTCTAGGTGCTCAAGTTTTTGAATATAATGCAATCTATGTAGCAGTAGATAAAATTACACAAAAGGTTGCCGTTCATTTACCTGAAAATCAATCAGTGTTTAATACTCAGAGTTCTGACTTGAGTCACATTTTTGATTGTGATTTAGAACAAAATCAAACAGGGGTTATAATGGAAGGAATAGGTCCACATTATCCTCAGTATTGTTACGACATTATAAGAATTCATTCCTTGATGATATATAGTGATTTTATAGAATATAACATAGTCGATGATGCAAAAACTCCCTTATTGCGTTGTATTCCATTCATCTCCAAAGTAAAAAGTGGAGAGTTAGTTTCTACAGGACAGTACACGAGTTATCAGTCCTTTAAAAAATTTAACTTTAAATAACTATTGAAAAATTTTTTTCCATAGTATCAAGATATAACTAAGAGATAGATCCGGCAAAAACGTTCCTCAACTCGGGTTGTTCTCTTGTTCCGCAAGATTTCGAATTTTCATTTTTGATTAAACTTCATATGAAATGGTTGCTCAAAAATCAGCTGATTTCGCTATTTTTTGAGGACATGCAAAACAACGTGGAAGAGGTTTTGGAGCTCTTGCACAAACTCCTGGGAGAACTGCAATCCCCTTTATTAAAAAATTATTTAGTCCCAGCTGCGAAAAACATTGAAGCAGATTTGTTTGAAATCGCTGTTCCAGAGATTGAAGAAGTTGTTAGTGGACGTATGTAACTTGAAACATTTGGAAAACATGTAGGAACAAAAGCAGTTCGGAAACAATTGGGAGGTGAAAAAAGAAATCTAAGCGTAGAACTGGTAGAATCAGATCCATTTCTCCGAAAAAGTAGATCGAAAAACATTCGCTCTCGCAAAGACTTTTTTGAAAATAGAAAATGAATGTAAAACAAAGTCATTTTCGGTACGAGGCTTTTACAAATTCTTCATTGGCGATTTTTGATAAAGTCCCAGTTTTAAAACAATTATGTCATCTTACACACAAGATTTATTCCCCAGTACTTCTCTGGATGAAAACAGGGTTTAGTTTGAATTTAAAACAGGTCGTAATCTCTACTTGGATATGCGTGATACCCATCTCAGTTCAAAGCTTAAGTTCTTCAAAGGAAGATTGTCTGATGCTTTCAAAAAGAAAAAGGAGAGCATAAAGCAAAATCCGAGGATGATTCAGATGAGGAACCAGAATCTTACTTAACTTATGTGAACAACCTACTTCATTCACTATTCTCCAATTGTGAAGATTATTTTAACAATACAATGGTTTAAAACGCCAATGGATTATATCCTCATAAGGCACAAATATTGAACCAGTGAGTAATAAAGGAATACTTGCTTGTCATGAATACAGTTTTGAAGAACTTCCTGATGCATTCGATATGCATCCGTTCACTGATAGAGCAAATTGCTTAGGAACAGAGATAACTTTTTTACTATATGGGAGGCTTGCCATTGATTTGTTTACTTGCAAAAAATTGCTGCTACCAAATCCCAAAATTCGAATTAAACTAATTCGAGCTAGACCTAGTTTTTACATGTTATCTGATAATCCAAATGTCAGTCTGAAAATTGTTGATTGTTCTCTGTTCACTAGAAGATTTTTAGTTGCTGTACCTAATCATCAAAACTTGCAATGGAATCTGGAAAATAAACCTGCTCAATACAATTATATAGAAACTATAGCAAGAAATTTTATCCTCCCATCTCGTCAAAACCAATTCATACAAAAAAATATATTCAATAACGCTCCAATAAGAAAAAGAGTTGTTGCAAGGAATACGAATTCAGCTTGTGCAGGATCTTTTCAAGAAAATCCTTTCAGCTATCAGCGATTTCATTTGAGAGAGCTTAGAACTATTCGGGATGGAAGAGTAATTGTTTCATTAGATACAACTTCTCCTTGTCATCCTCATGTTGCAACAATGAAAGCAATGCAGTTTAACGAAGATTTCCGAAATCTTCCTATGAAAGATTTTCAAAATCACTATTATCTAGTTTTTGACTTCACTTCACTACAGGATGCAGCTGAACAGTTGCATTATCTAGAACTTAGTGGAGAAAGCTTGAGATTGGAAATTTTTTTCCAGTTTCCTTTGGAGCAAGTAACGCAACAGATAGTCTTGCGCGAAAACTATCAAATGTTCAAACTGAAAAACTGAGAACAGTCGCTAAAAATGTTTAATTTCTTTTAGTTTTCAGGTTCCTATAAAAATGTTGTGATTTTTTTTGGGTTGTTCATTGTTATTGCCTCTGTACTATCTATTTTGTTTTTCTTCAGACCTAAAATCTCCAGAAAAAGCAGATATTGAATGCTGTTTAATTCAAAACCCAAGAAATTTTTTCAACCGAGACTGCAAATCAGTGTTCAATAACCTTTGTCCAGTTCACAGGTTTTGTGTATGAGACTTAATTGATTCATTACTTAAATGCGCGTAAATCATTGACTTTAATTTTTTTACCTTAAATTACACTATCAAGCTATCTATTTCTTTGATTTTTAATCAGCTAACAATTGCAAAGATGGATAATTTTTCACTTCTGCAAATTATTGAAAAAATCCCTGAACTCAGGTTCATCTACATGAGATCTTACCCCTCTGATAAATTACCTCGACTAACAAAATACCCTTTTGGGATTGTTAACTCAGCTCCAAGCAAAAATGGAGAGGAACACTGGATCATGATAGTTCAATTGGACAAAACTTACTACTTAGCAGATTCTTTAGGTCGAAAAAGAACAACTTATTCCTTCCTAACAAAAAGTATTGGCAAATGGCTACCAGAAAACTACAAAAAACTGATAATTTGTGTAGTAATTACGCAATTTATTCAGCATTTCTTCTTTTTAAATTGTACCAGAGAAACTTGAATAATTTTCATGATGTGCATTTTTTGAATTTTATAGGTAATTTTTTGTATTTGTGTGTTTTTTATTTGTAAGTGTAATTTATGGTAAAGATTTCATTATACGATGCAGAGATTCATATACTTTTTTGTAATTTAATTTTTTTCTCTCAAAAAATTGATTTTTTTCGAAGTTTCAGTAGGTTTTAGCATTGTTTCAAGTAAATGTTTCAAAAAATAAAAATATTTAATAAATTAGTTAATAGGTCGAATTTTAACAAACTTTATCGTGTTTTTAATTTTTTGTGAACAAAAACTCTTACCATGATCTTACCATGTACCAAAAAACTAACTAAAAAACCTTCATTCCACAATCTAAACGTAATCAACCAGTGATAATTAACAGTTAGATAACGCGCGCCGAGATTTTTGCAAAAAAACTAGGCATTTGCACACAAAATCCAAAAAAAAACACGTTTTTATTACCATTATCTTACCATCACACAAAGCATAAAACCTTACCATTGGTTTTCCCTATCTTAATACATTGTAGACTCTATACCTAATTCTAATACATAGCTGGCTGACCGGAAATCTATAACGTATCTTAACAACTTGTTGGGTCATCTTTAATACATAGCTGGCTGACCGGAAATCTATAACGTATCTTAAAACATGGGGGTCAGCTACCTCCCCCCCCCCCCAAATTAGTTCCAACCTCTACTACTTTCGTCACTGAAGTCTGAAACTGTCATTGCGAGTTTTCCAACCACAAAGACGTTTTTCTGGTAATAGAAGTACATCCATTTGAACAACATTTGATCTCTTGCTTTAGATTCTAGTACTAGTAAATGACAGACATTTCAAATTTTTCAATTTAATGAGAAGGCAGAAAAATTTTTTTCTCAAATGACCCAACAAGTTGTTGTTACAAAGTCCAGGGCAACATGTAACAGTAAGACGACGTGGTGCTCTCTTGATAAACCTCCGTTATGAAACCGTCCTTATTGTGCAAAAAAGACTACTTTCATAAAATCATGGATTTTTTTACAAATTTGTCCACTGAAGAATTACCAAACCACTCAGGCCACAAAAAGGCTTCTTTTTAATTCAAATGTTCTTGACTAAAAAAATTGAAATAACAAAAAGCAGCAGCTAGAACTTAGTTTCGTCTCTTAAAACTCTCAGCATAAGTGTGTTTCACAGACGTATTCTTTTCGTGAATTAATTCTAAATTGATTGATGTTACCAGTCGTGATCGCAATTTCGTGTTTTCTTTTCCATCGACTTTTCAACCAGCTGAATCTCAAGCCAATGGAAAAAACATAACTATGCAGATACCCTTTAGAGTCAACCATTTTTCTGCTGTAAGGAATCAAATAGACAACGGGAAAGTTTTTGTACTTTGATATTTTGTGGGATCATTAGTGATTTTTTTTCTCCAATTTTTCATAAACTGATAAAGATTCAAAGTCAAATGAGTAACCGAAAACGTTTTCTTAGTCAGCAAAAGTAGCTTCGCCCACATTGTCAATTTTTTTCTCGTAAAATTGCACCTTAAATTAGTTTTAAACTATTTCGAAAAAAAGTTTCTCTGGAATTTCCTCCCCTCTCGAGAAACACAAAGTAGCGTTTCTTGCCAAATTTGAACACCGAACTTTTTCCATGTTTGAAAACGCTCTAAGTCTTCAATGTTCATATTCTATGTATTCATTAGTCCAACTACTCTCCAATTTCTTTTTTCCTATTTCATAGACAAATTTAAGATAAACTAAAATTTTGGCCAAAATTGGCGCCAGCCTCAAGAGTTTTTCAAATTCCTTTGTTTTCACGGTAAAGTAGAGCACAAGTTGAAGAAGTGATTTACTGTCGCCAGCAGTTAAGCTACGGTGCCAAAATTACCAGGATAGAGACATCAAGACTTTCCTGATCAAGGGAGAGATGGTAAGACTTTCAAACCAGGGCGGAGATAGCGCAACTTTCCAGACTCAGTTGGCTACGGCGCGACTTTTGAAGTTAACGTCGAGACGGAGCGACCAAAAAATGTCTCGAGGTTTCGGCGACCGATTTGATTATGGCGCAGTTTTTAGCGTTCAACGTTGAGACGGCGCGACCTAGAAAATCTCTCGCGATTTTAAATAAACCAAATAGCGTGCCGCAATTCGAGACGAACAATTTTTAAGCCGAGTTGAATCTCCGCTTACGCGTTTTTGGCACAATAAATTATACTTAACTGGTCATATCGGCAATCCATAAATCCCCTAATTTTACGGAAAAATTATCGCAGGAAAAAAGAAATGTCCTTATAAGTTCGAAGATACGACAAAAATACTTATGGAACGAAACGAAAAAACCCTCAAAAATTCCGTAAATTTTTATTATTTTTTTTCTACGATTTGTCAATAAAGTGCAAAAAGTTCCTGTTTTAATACCTTGGATTGTTTCTGCTCTTAAACGTTTGCTGGCTGCTGCATAAGTTTGTTTCATAGACGTATTCTTTTCGTGAATTAATTCTAAGTTGATTGATGTTACCAGTCGTGATCGCAATTTCGTGTTTTCTTTTCCATCGACTTTTCAACCAGCTGAATTTCAAGCCAATGGAAAAAACATAACTATGCAGATACCCTTTAGAGTCAACCATTTTTCTGCTGTAGAGAATCAAATAGACAACGGGAAAGTTTTTGTACTTTGATATTTAGTTGGAACATTAGTGAATTCTTTTCTCCAACTTTTCATAAACTGATAAAGATTCAAAGTCAAATGAGTAACCGAAAACGTTTTCTTAGTCAGCAAAAGTAGCTTCGCCCACATTGTCAATTTTTTTCTCGTAAAATTGCACCTTAAATTAGTTTTAAACTATTTCGAAAAAAAATTCTCTGGAATTTCCTCCCCTCTCGAGAAACACAAATTAGCGTTTCTTGCCAAATTTGAACACCGATTTTTTTCCATGTTTGAAACGCTCTAAGTCTTCAATGTTCATATTCTATGTATTCATTAGTCCAACTACTCTCCAATTTCTTTTTTTTTATTTCATAGACAAATTTATTATTAGCTAAAATTTTGGCCGAAATTGGCACCAGCCTCAAGAGTTTTTCAAATTCCTTTGTTTTCACGGTAAAGTAGAGCACAAGTTGAAAAAGTGATTTACTGTCGCCAGCAGTTAAGCTACGGTGCCAAAACTACCAGGATAGAGACATCAAGACTTTCCCGATCAAGGGAGAGATGGTAGGACTTTCAGACCAGGGCAGAGATAGCGCAACTTTCCAGACTCAGTTGGCTACGGCGCGCATTTTGAAGTTAACGTCGAGACGGAGCGACCAAAAAACGTCTCGAGGCTTCGGCGACCGAGTTGGTTATGGCGCAGTTTTTAGCGTTCAACGTTGAGACGGCGCGACCAAGAAAATCTCTCGCGATTTCAAATAAACCAAATAGCGTGCCGCAATTCGAGACGAACAATTTTTAAGCCGAGTTAAATCTCCGCTTACGCGTTTTTGGCACAATAATTTATACTTAACTGGTCACATCGGCAATCCTTAAATCCCCTAATTTTACGGAAAAATGATCGCAGGAAAAAAGAAATGTCCTTTTAAGTTCGAAGATACGACAAAAATACTTATGGAACGAAACGAAAAAACCCTCAAAAATTCCGTAAATTTTTATTATTTTTTTTCTACGATTTGTAAATAAAGTGCAATAAGTTCCTGTTTTAATACCTTGGATTGTTTCTGCTCTTAAACGTTTGCTGGCTGCTGCACTCTTTAGTCAGTGTGTGTATGTGTGTGTGTGCGTGTGGGTGTGTGGGTTATATTTTCTGATTTCACCACCTTCATGACTTATTTTTGATCGTTTTTTTTTCAGTTTTCATGCAATTATCAGAAAAGGACTGAATAGATTTGATTTTACTCAGTGTTTGCTCCAATTCACTTTAAGGTGAGCAGACGATTATATATCTTCACGGCAAAAGATAACAAAACAAAACATTACGAGGCCAAATTGGGTATTTTATTAATTGGAAACGGATTCCGCAACAAAGCATTATCAAATTTGTCGCGGATTAGGCAATTTTAGTACTTTTCTTTGATTTTCTTTGCTGATTGGATTCCACGAATAAAAAGCTAAATACTTGACAATCAAATAGTAAAACATAAGTATCGTAAAATCGAACACTTGAATCAAATTAACGAGCAGTTGGGACATTCACGACTACCTCTTCATATGACAAGTGTTTAATTAAAGCCGAAATGAGTTTTTTGAAATTTAGGCTTATTTTCTCATTTAATGTTGAGTAAAAATTTTTTACATTCGGAGATTAAATGTTTAAATAGCGGCAATTCTCATTTTATTAATCATTTAGGAAGCCAGAAGATAAATAAAACGCTTGGATCTCTTCACCTGTACCGAAACGTTCTCTCTAACCTAGAACGAGTCGGAGTGATTCGGTCGAAAGAGCAACTTCCCTCTTGGGAACATCCAGTTCCCAACACTCTCCTATTCTTGTCACTTGCACAGTCCAGAGATCATTATCCAGACAATTTTCACCCTTCCACTGGCACATTTTAACCAGCTCATCTAGGTCTGAGCCAAACACTCGCATAAGCGTAGCCCAATCAATGCCCTCCATTTGTCTGTCAACGTGGCTTTTGTTTTGGAACAGAGCAAATCTTTCCTTCAGTGTCGGTTGAACGAAGTCTCCTGGAAAAGTACTTGCAGTTAAAGAGCACTAGAAATAATGACGTTTTTAGTCAGCAATCATATTTTCAACAAATTAATTAGAAACTTGCCCAAACACTGACAGTTTTTTTTTGAGCTTTCACAAGTGGAAAACTCATGAGACACTTAAATGTTTCACACTCATGAGACACTTTTTTGAGCTTTCACAAGTGGAAAACTCATGAGACACTTAAAAGTGTTCAATCACAATTAATTTTCTGGTGTTTGGTGACTTTCAGTTTTTTGGTGAGCCACTTTACAATTTTCGAGGGCCGCAAGATTTAAAAAAAAGGTTTTTGAACATTTTTTGATCAAAAACCACGTTTTCTAGCGCATGTCCCTCTCAAACTAAAATAACTTGTAAAATAGTTCAAGAGTCGGTTTTTTGGTGACATTTGGCAGCAAAAAGTTTTCTTTAAATTTTTTCTTACACCTCTTTTTTCAACAAAAAACACTAAGCTTTCTTTCTGTTTAAACACTAAACAATTTTTTTCTGAAACCTGACCATAAGTACTAACTTTGACTTAGAACGTATTTTAATGCAATTCGTTAAATTTTGACAACCATATTACATATAAACCTAAGTTGAATCATTTAGTGAACTCGAAGTTCGAATTTAGCGTTAGAACAAATTTACAACCATCAAAAAACGTTTTTTTAAAAAAATTTAACATGAAACTATCCATTTACTTCTGTTTTTGTACTGCGGTGTTGCATATTCGTATGACAAATTGTATAGTTTTTGTAACTCGGGATATTTGGAAACAGAGGATAAATTTTTTCTGAAATCTCTTCGGACAGCCTCGAATAGATCTCCCATAGCAAGTTCAAGTGTAAGAATATGCATCAGCGAACTGTTGCCAAACACCCTGTCCGCAAATTCTTTGCCCTTGTCATTTTCTTGGTTCAAATCGCATAACATAATGTTAGGGAAATTTGCAGACTTTGCGCGCTCGTAAATAATTTCAACAGAAGTTGGTTTGGTGACAAAAATATCCATCATTAGCTTCATTTGCAAATAGCAGAAAAGTAATACAAAACAGGCAAAAATAAAGGCCCACAATTTTCGAAAGGTGAAACTTCTTTCTGAAACTGCAGCGAAATGGTTGACACCATGTAGTGCACCGTTCTGTGCCCAATCTATAACGCTTTCCATTAAAGAAAAACGTTGTCCAAAGAAAAGGAGAAACAGAGATTTTACAAAATTTTGCTATCTAATAGAATATCAAGTTTGTAAATTTACACAAAATGGTAGCCACTTTGATATTGATACTAAGCTTCAGCTATTTCCACGCACAAATACCATAAATGAGCAACGCTCAGCTAAAAAAAATTAAAATCAAAGTGAAAACAGACCAAATAAATGTATATAAATGCAAAATTTGCAAATTAATCAAGATTAATAGCAGAAGTAATCAAAACGGTTAGTTTTTAATTCATTAGCTTTTTGTAAAAATGACTGTGAAAGACTCAGATAAGTCGTTTCTTATAAATCTAAACAAGGCATGAAATTTATGGTAATTTATGTTTAATGGCAGTTGGTTTTCGGGTTATATAGCAGTTTTACCAGTCAATATAATTTCAAATCGTTTCCAAGATTGCTATGAGGACTGCCATTTATAATAGCTTACATTTTATGGTAGTTATTTGTATCTGCTTTTAAAGCAACTTTAACCAGTAAAACTCTAAACTTAGAAGAATGCGGAAATGCTGGCTGTTAGCTCAATTTCCTTTTGTTCCGCCAATCGAAATCATTATTTTCAACAAAATTTTTAATACCCCATTAAAGATATCAACTTTTTGAGTTCAAATTTAAAAAGATTTTTTTGATATCCAATTATTTTTTGTAAAGTTTCGTTGGTTTGAAAATTGCCATATCGGCCATGTTCTGATTTAAATTATGCGCGCTTCAAAGAGTTTCTTCATAATGCTAAGAGCATAACGCGATTTATTTATGCATGGCGAGTTATCACGCACAACAAAATGGTTCCAAAATGAATTGAGGCTAGCTAATCGGTCGTATTCATTTCGTACGACTCAAGTTTTCAGACTTTGATTTTGTCCAAAAGTTCCCAAAAACTATTCGATATAAATTAAGGGACAAACGGAACATTCAAGGCCCTGAAACTTTCGCTCATCTTTTTTATCCTAATTTTTGCTGGTATCTTAATTTTAGTCCAATTAATGGTATTGTCTTGCTTTCTTTCATCTAAATTCTCAGATCTCTACTGCCAATATCGAAATGCGAGTGACAGGTTTTTCATCTAGTTGGGAATTAATCGAACTTACTAGCTGGCCTCCCTTCGAAGTGATCGTAGCGTGTTTTGACTGTCCTTAAGGTCCATGGAACAGTTTGTGATGAAAACTTTTTTTAAATTGGTATAAAAAATGAAGAAATAAACTCCCACAACACGCTATGTCTAGTATAAGGCGATATAATTTGCGTCCAAATAACTTGCAAATAACTTGCCTTGCCTCAATTTAGTTTTGGAAATAACTCCAAATAACTTTATTTGCCTCAATTTAGTTTTGGAAAATTTCTAAAACGATTATTTCGGGCAAACGTGTTAACAGCACGAAATTATCATCACGAAATTTTAAATAATATATATTTCAAATAGCAAAACAACAGCTGAAGCATGAAACCAAGGTAGCACCGGGAGTGAAAGAGAGCACCATATGGGAAATCTATCAGATAAAAAGGCCGGATGTTGGCAATGGCAAGATAAGAAATTTGCAGAAAGTGAGATACAAGGTGACATAGAATTAGAGGATCATAAAAAATTCATCGAGAGAAGCTTGAGGGCGTAGAGTTCCAATGACACATGCTGCGTTAGACATCTGTATGCAAACTGATATTCTTTGTCTAAGGAAGGCAGAAGCATGGGCTTCGTTGGTGGAATCTTGAATCAGCTTGCCGAGCTTTGAAAGAAAACGTTTGGTGTCTGGTCCTGCGCCTCATTGTATTTCGAATGCGACAGGCTGAAACAAGTAGCCTCTGTTGATGATTTCAGTGTATACTGAGTGTATGTTGGCGCTGGCAAGACCCCTCTTCACTATGTCATTCAACCACGAGTGGCGAGTATGACGGCTGGCGAACATTTTGCAAGCCAAACCATGGTGGCCATCTTCAGAGACTTCTTTACCGCATCGGCATTGGTGGGGTTCGCACACTTTGCCGCCCAAAAGCAGTGCCACACTGATGCGGAGTTGGATATCTGTGAGTTTCAAGCCCAAGTTGGATGATGGCGGAGCCTGCAGCCAGCTTCCCGCCATCTTTCCAGAGTAAGCTTCTATTCTATTGTGGTCTGTCAATGAACAGTTCTCAAGCATCGAGGTTTTTAGGTTCTCGAATATTGTCCAAGTCCAATTCTTTTGGGTGCTTCCATTAGTTGGTGGAAGTGCTCGTACAGTATCACCAAAGAGTTCCAGAGCAGTTTCTTCGTTGCCTGTTGGTCCGGTACAAGTGGAGATTTGGTCTGACAAAGCAGCGCAAGAGCTCGCGGAGGATAGAAAACAGGAAGTCGCAAGCAATGACGCAGATGGCAGACCCAGGCCACCCATTTTAACAGGCTGACAGGCTTGAATGCGAGAAGAATCTGTAAGTTGAACATTGGTGATTTTTTCCAGTGTTGAGGTCAGAATGGAATCATAGTTGGAGAGTATGTCGGGGTGCATGAAGCACGGTGACGTGCGGAGTAGAAATGTCAGTTTCGGTATACGGAACGAGTTTTTCAAAAGAAAAAGCGCCGAGTGCCTCGATTTCGACCAGGCGTTCGCTCAGTAAATCAAGATCTTTAGAACGTTCGGTCAATTTGTCAAGGACACAATCAGCACCCATGCTTGCACCAAGGATGCATAGGTCGTCCAATGGAGTCTCTTGTATAGCAGGGCAGAACGTGTTGAGTAGTTGCAGTATTTCGAGTCTGAGCTCTTCACTCGGTGAACCTGGGAAAGTTAGCTCACATTTCGAAGGCTTAACTTTCAGGCCAAGCAAAGGAGCGCGCTCTATCACCAGTTTCAAGTCCTCGAAAACTACCCGAAACTTGTCAGCAATATTCCCATCATCCAGATACCAGGAGTTAAGAGCAGAAGTCAGCGAATGAATCATGTCGTTAATCGTGTCACAGAACATGGGCGGCCCCTCCGGGTCTCCTTGTTGAGCTCCTTCATCTGAGTTTAGAATATGAGATCCAAAGAACAGATAGGAGGGTTGACTATAGGCTGAGAACGCTAAACTTTTCAGGCGAGGGTACTTTTCGCTAATGTTCTCCACCATGTGTTGCCTTGAGATTGAGTTGGATGCATTTTCGAAAAAAGTTTTGACTAGAACGTGTTCATCGCTGATGCCTGGAGAAGATAGGAATTTGCGGATGGCATGGACTGCCGCCTCACATCCATTTTTGGTGCCGAAGCCCAGTTGAGTAGATCCATATGAACATTTTCTTTGTTCTAATAGTTCGTGATCTTTGCCGGCATATTTCGCTGCCAATCTGCGACGTGTGTTGCCGACTGCTATGGGCCGAACGCCGGAAGAAGGTTTTTTGAGTGCGAACAAGTTTGCCCCGAAATAGAAAGGTCTGATTTCAATTGGTACACCACCGCTCAAGATGATAGTTGTGAGGCCGGTCAGGTCTTCAATCAGTTTGTTTGATATTTCGTTACACATTCCAACCATTTCTTTGATAATTTGAGGCCTCAATTTATCAAGCTCACCGGCTGAGCCGTTCGGGAAAGAATTTATACAAGAGTGAACCGTAGAACCCACAGTAGTGATACATTCTTGTTCTTTGTTTCCCTGAACAGCATAGGCGAACTTGTGCCGGGGGTGTTTTTCTTCCATCTCATTTACAGTTTCGGGTGTAATTTCAGGCATCGTGTAATTGGGCGAAGCTATCCCTATGGCACCTAGGATTTTGCTATCATTTATTTTCTCTTGGACCCTTTTCCTGAGACTCTCTGTTTCCTTTTTCGACTTCGCCCATTTTTTCGGCTGCTCCGGAATATCAGCTGTGCCGGAAAAAGATCTTATAGCTGAGTTGACTGAACTGGTGAGGTTTGTTCGGTGTTTTTTCCCTCCTCTGTCAGTCGCCTTCAGACAGTGGGCGGGGATACTCATAAGCTTCAGCCAATTGGAAACTTCGTCAGGGTGTTTGGAGATGTCGATGATAACTTCGCTATAGAGACAGGCTAAGTTAACTCTTGCTCCTTTCGGGACACGTTTGAGTATGGAGACTCTAGCGGAGAACAGCTTGCGGAGATAGGTGGAAGCTTCGGAATCGGGAGGGACGTTCTCTATTGTGAGATCTCCCATTAGTTGAGAAAGGCCACTAGACTGGTGCTCGTGCGCGCTACCAGTATGAGTCAAGTCCTGTGGAGGGATATCATCAGCCAAGACAACTGAATCCGGTAGGCATCGGTTGCAGATCAAGCCTGGCTTCCAGTGTTTAGAACTCGGTAGGGGAGTGCGCTTGAGGTGAACAAAGCCGCATATGCTACACCAGACTCATCCGCCCCGTAGATGCTTTGAACACACGCTGCAGTGAGTCTGATCTACTTCATCTTCAGTGACCGTTGGTCGCTGTTGCTGCATCTCGCGCAGGTGTCACATTCACATATATGAAACTATTTAATAAGTGTATTACAAAACATTAAGGCTAAAAGCGCGAAATTTCTTGCTCCAATAGCGCGAAGTTTCATGCTCCAATAGCTTCGCACAAATTTGGGTGATTTTCATAGTCATTAGAATTTAAAATTTTTTTTACAAAAATCTTTTTTATAGTGAGATGAATGAATCAATGTTTTCAGAGGATGTAAAAACCGTTGAGTCTGGCTAGTGAAAACGTCGGAAAAGAAGACTGCTCTGAAGCCGACTCCCTAACTCGTATGATTTTTTTTTTTTTGAAAAACGCCATACAAAATTCAAAGTAATATGTTTAGAGTCTACATAATTTGTAATAAATCAGTTTGCTTGCCTCCGTTTATTTTGAAATCGTTTCTAAGGTAAACTAAGGGCTGTACTTGTAATTTCGCGTTTTGAACCATGTTGAAACTCTTCTTAAATTACAAAATAACAATTGCAGCGGAATCAGTTTTTAGCTTTGAGCTCAACAATTGATGTTAGAAATTTTGTCTATTACTTTTATACAGATAGTTTACTTTTATACCGAGAGTTTGGATTTTTGGGAAAAAATAACACCAGAATAATTTTAACCATTGAAAACAGCATAGAGTTTTGATTAGCTTCTGTGGGTTGTATCAATGAAAATCGTATCAACGTAATGTAACCAAGTGATTTGTATGTGCAGGACAGAACTCTGATCTTTCACAGCTGATCTTCAACTTGGCTTGACAATTTTATACTTAAATGATGATTTGGAACCGAATTAACATAAATTGAAATAGAAATCAAACTAAAAAGAACAAGAAAACTAGACAAAAAAAAACTAGATTCAAAATGCATCACGGATATTTTCTTATTGCCTCGCAGTTTTATTATTTTGTATGTTTTAGCAAATTAATATTCTGTTTTCTAGGTATTCTATTTTCTAGGAAGCTAAAAACAGTGTCTAATTAAATGTTCTTTTACGTTTTTCTAACTCTCAGAAATTATTCAAGATACGGTTTCAATTTCTCCAATAACAGCTTTGCAAATATTAGCATTTGGTATAATGTCGTTTCTACAGAGATACCAGAAGAAAAATTTCAAATTATTGTTAATGTCTATAGCTTAAACATGTACCAACAAAAGTCTTCTCTTTGCAGCACAGAACATTTTTATGGAGATATTTGTAAAGATGATGAAGTCCCTTTTTTCAAGTAAAAAATTGAGATAGGGGAGGTCAGATCAGTCTGTGGAGAACAATTAATCCCTGGTGGTTTCTTTCAATCGGAATAACCAGATCGAAGTGATCTACAAATGAAATCCTCTACAAATAAAACAAGACTGCTCGTATCAAGGCGAAACCCTGAATGTTCCGACTGCCATTTAAAGTTTATGGAGCAGTAATAACATTATTAAATGAAATAAAATTAAAGGGAATTTTTTTTTAATTTGAAATTTTTTAATAAAAATTATCCCCCCACACCCCATATAAAGTACAAAAGGATAAGTTTCGCACCTTGTAACAAATGAATTATGGCAAATAAGTTTCTTTTAACTAATTTGGAACGATTTCTAAGACGGATTAACTCTCCGCTTACGCGTTAATAGCGCGAAATATATCGCGCGATAATTGTCCCAAATTGGCCAAAATGGCAATCATTAAACCCTCATAACTTTACGAAAAATGATCACAGGTGAAATATCTTTTCAAATTTGAGCTCAGGACAACAACATCTTTCGAATGATATAAAAAAATTCCGTCAAAAAAGGCCAGTTAAAAAGTCGAAATTTGTCTGAAGAAAAAAAAACCCCACCCTGAGCACAAATATTCCGTCACTTTTGTATCGAAAGTCGGAACAACAAGACTGCTCGTATCAGGACGAAGCCCTGAATGTTCCGACTGCCTTTTAAAGTTTATTGAGAAGCAGTATACATTTTAAAAAAATGAAATAAAATAAAATGAAATTTTTTTTTAATTTGAAAATTTTTATAAAAATCATCCACCCACACGCCATATAAAATACAAAAAGATAGATTTCGTTCCTTGTAACAAATCAATTATGGTAAATAAGCTTCGTTCAACCAATTTGGACCGATTTATAAGACGGATTAAATTTCGCTTACGCGTTAATAGCGCGAATTATATTGCGCGTTAATTGTCCCAAATTGGTCAAAATAGCCAAAATGCCAATCTTTAAACCCTCATAACTTTACGAAAAATGATCATAGGTGAAATAACTTTTCAAATTTAAGCTCAGGACAACAATACCTTTTGAATGATATAAAAAAAATCCGTCAAAAATGGCTAGTAAAAAGTCGAAATTTGTCTGAAGAAAAAAACCCACCCCGAGCACAAATATTCCGTTACTTTCGTATCGAAAGTCGGAACAACAAGACTGCTCGTATCACGGCGAAGCCCCGAATGTTCCGACTGCCCATTAAAGTTTATGGAGCAGTAATATTGTTAAAAAATTAAAAGTAATAAAACAAATGAATTTTTTTTTCAAAAATTTGAAGTTTTTCATAAAAATCATCTCCCCACACGCCATAAAAAGTACAAAAAAATGATTTCGCTACTTGTAACAAATCAATTATGGCAAATACGCTTCGTTAAATTAATTTGGAACGATTTCTAAGACGGATTAACTCTCCGCTTACGCGTTAATAGCGCGAAATATATTGCGCGTTAATTGTCCCAAATTGGCCAAAATGGCAATCTTTAAACCCCCATAGCGTTACGAAAAATGATCACAGATGAAATATCTTTTCAAATTTGAGCTCAGGACAACAATACTTTTCGAATGATATAAAAAAATTCCGTCAAAAATGGCTAGTTAAAAAGTCGAAATTTGTCTGAAGAAAAAAAACCCAACCCGAGCACAAATATTCCGTTACTTTCGTATCGAAAGTCGGAACAATTACAAACGTCGAAAACATTTAAATTAAAAAGAAACGTATAAGCTGAAGATTTTTCTAATCACCAGTATGCTTCAATCGAGACAAAATCAGGCAATATACAGATACAGATTCCACTGGGCAAATTTTCTGTTATTTCTGTTAAGACAGCCGGTACCCAACTTGAAGATTATTTAGCTGAATTTAACTAAACTAGGATTCTCTTGCAAGATTTCACCTCACTAATTGCGGCGCTCGTGCGATATAAAATGATTGCTCGACTGCACCGTCATTGCCGAAGACCCACAGCGCAACAGATGTAGTCAAAACATAATATTCTAATATAACAAGAATGCTAGTATCAGGGCGAAGCCCTAAATGTTCCAACTGCATTTTCAGTTCTATGGAGCACTAATATCATGAAGCATTCATATGTACAAAATATATTTAAAAAGTGAGATTTTTTGTGAACATCATCCCACCACACGCCATATAAAGTACAAAGTGATAGATTTTGCTCTTAGAAACAAATCAATTATGGCAAATAAGCTTCCTTGAACCAATTTGGAACGATGTATAAGACTCCGCCTTGTATTAAATATAAGACTCCGCTTTGTATAAGACTCCGAACGATGTATCAAATCTCCGCTTATGTGTTAAAAGCGCGAAATATATGGCGCGTTAATTGTTTTAAATTGGCCAATATGTAAACCCGCATAACTTCACAAAAAATGATAACAGGTGAAATATCGTTTTAAATTCCAGCTCAAGGCAACAAAACCTATTGAATGATTAAAAAAAATTTCCGTCAAAAATGGCTAGTTAAAAAGTGGAAATTTTTCTGCAGAAAAAAAACCACCCCGGGCACAAATAAGCTTTTACTTTCGTTACGAAAGTCGGAACAATAAGCACAATTTCGAATATGCTCAACTTGATTAGTGTTACATGTTAACCATCAAATAAAAAATCGGGTCATCTAAGTTAAATTTTGTCAGGTTAATACAATTGGGTGCGCACACGGCTGGACCTGGGAATTTCCAGGGATCGCTTCGCCGAGATAGCAAATACTGGAATTTGGAAATTGGTCTGAATAAAACACTATCCGAGCGTAGATTCCTCACTGTCAAATATTGTTTTTCCACAAACTGACAAGTGAATAAGGAAACGTGTAAAACAGCCATTGAAAGGTAAAAAAAATCAATTTTACAAAGTTTTTGTTGTATTTTTTTTTCATTCATTCAAATAGCCAGTCGGCTCGAATCACAGTGAGGCCTTCATTGTTCGGACAACCTTTTAAGTTGTAAAAATATGTTGTGAAAAACTTTGTCAGGTTAATACAATGGTTGTGATAAACTTAGCCTAATTGTTGTGATAAACTTATTAAATAGTCTTTTTTAAAAAAAATGAGTAATCATCATGGCACGCGCAATGCGCTCGCGAAGAGTGAAAGTGAGCAGAATGCTGGGACTGGAGCAAAATGTAGAACATGCTGGGCCAGCACAAACAAAGATAAGGTTTATGAGTGTGTGGGGTGTGGGGACAAGATGCATCTCACGAAAGCCTGCACTGGAATGTCAGTGGGAGTCATAGAAGCAATAGAGGAGATCAGCTCAAATTTGATGCTTTTGTGCAACGAATGTGTCAAAAACAATCAACGAGAATAAATGATTGCAGCAATGATGGAAACAGCGACACAACAAAGCGATAAGTTGAATTTTATTTCTTCTGAGCTAGGAAATGTAAAAACTATGATTCCTGAAATGAAAACGGATTGGAAAAAACACCCAAGGCTGTAGAAGGAATAAATAGAATTTTTGATAACAAGAAATAAGACAAAATTTACGATGGAATTAGAATCAGGGTATCAAAAAATCCAAAGAAACTTTCCAAAGGGAAAGAGCCGAAGAAGACAAACTTGAAGCAGTAAAAGTTTATGATTTTCTTGTGGTTCAATCGGAAATAAAAATTGCATACCGTCGTGGTGAATACAAAGAGGGTCGAGACAGAGTTCCACTTGTTTGACTTGCAAACATCTGTGATAGGGGAATGATTTTGCTTTTTCTATATAACCTAAGATATTACGACAAACCAGTCTATCTAAGTAAGCAACTAGCACCCCATGAATGGCAAATTGAAAAACAACTGTTGAAAGCTAGAAAAAATCTGTTGGAAATGGGCGATTTAAGTAAAAATTATATTAGAATAAATAACCTGGAATTGCAGCGTCGCGAAAGATCTGATTGGGTGAAAGTTAATTCAGAATGACTGCCAAAATGCAGAATGAAATAGAAAATTAAACCAACAGCGTAAGAAGTCTTTTGGACTTCAAGCGACGTTTTTCATTTGCAGACTGCTTAGTTAATAGTAATTACGACATTCTCTGTCTCTCTCAGACATGGCTAGTTGACGAAGTTCCAGATGACGCCTTGTTTTTGACAGATACGAAATAATACACTCGGACAGAAAATCAATAAAAGAAAAAACAAAACACGGAGGTGTTTCGATCGGAATAAGAAAAAATGGATTTATTTTTTGGTGATCGACAGCAAACAAGACGAACGCGTAACCTTTAAAATCGAAACAAAAAACTTCAGTTTTATTTTGTGTTGCTTTTATAACCCGCCAAAAGAAAGTAAATGTCGATGGTCAAAATTATGTTTTCAGAAACTATGTCCTTATCTACAAACATAGCAAAAAGACCAACAATGGCACTTTACAATGACAACTAGCGACATAAATTTTTCAAACACAGACTGGAAAACAATGCACTCTGAAGATAAGTATCAATCTACCATACTTGGTCTGTTATTTGAAAATAGTTTTGAACAGATAATGGAGTCAGATAATAAAATTAAATTGGATGTTATGCTTACAAATGATCCCCCAAAGATAGTTTTTAGCCGTGTGGATTTATCATTGCAAGATAAATTAATCAAAAATGGGAATTTTTTTCCGACCATCTGCCATTTAGAACCAGATTGAATAGCTGTTTTAGCAATGAAATGCAAAAGCCGATAATTTATTACGCTTTCAACAAAATTTACTGGAAAGAAATGATTCAAAAAATTAAAAGCAGAGCCTTTCAATACATATTGCTACAGTAACGTTGACAAAAATTGTAGAAAAGTGGTACGATTGGTTAAATTCTTTTATGGAAACAAATTTTCCACGTGTATCAGAACATCGAACCCAATTACCACCATGGATCACGCCACCAACTTCGCATTTTTTGAAAAAACTCAATACAGCCAAAAACAAAACTTCCCGAAAACGCGAGAAAATTGAAATGCTCGAGTCGGACTACAAAATTGATTTAACAAGTTTCGAAGAAAATGTTTCTGCCAGTCGGAAATTCAGTGAAATAAACAAATATTTCAGGAGTTTAAGGAAATCTGAGTATTTACCGGAGCGAAGGTGTTTTGGAGATAAAATAGCTGAATCTGAAATCGAAAAGATTGAATTTTTCAATAAATTTTTCCAAAGTGTGATCCACACGAAGTCCACGATACGCCAGACCGAAATATAAACGAAACTTCTTGCACTAATTACAAAATTGAATTAACTGAGATCCAAATTTCAAATTACAAACGTCACTCCATCCCAAAAAAAAGCATGTGGTCCTGAAAAAATAGGAAACGAATTACTCCTAAACCTCAACTCTGCTATAGTGTAATCTGTGTTTTTAATATTTTAAACGAGCCTAAACAAAAGAATAGTTTTTCCACAAACTGACAAGTGAATAAAGAAACGTGTAAAACAGCCAAGTTTTTGTTGTATTTTTTTTCATTCATTCAATTAGCCAGACTGCTCGAATCAGAGTGAGGCCTTCATTGTTCGGACAACCTTTTAAGTTATATTGTTGTGATAAACTTTGTCAGGTTAATACAATGGTTGTGATAAACTTAGCCTAATTGTTGTGATAAACTTATTAAATAGTGTCTTTTCAAAAAAAATGAGTAATCACCATGAAACGCTCAATGCGCGCGCGAGGAGTAAAGTGAGCAGAATGCTGGGACTGGAATAAAAAGCAAAACATGCCGAGCCAGCACAAACAACGATAATGTGTATGAGTGTGTGGGGTGTGGAGACGTGATGCATCTCACGAAAGCTTGCACTGGAATGTCATAGAAGCAATAGAGGAGATCAGCTCAAATTTGATGCTTTTGTGCAACGAATGTGTCAAAAACAATCAACGAGAATAAATGATTGCAGCAATGATGGAAACAGCGACACAACAAAGCGATAAGTTGAATTTTATTTCTTCTGAACTAGGAAATGTAAAAACTAAGATTTCTGAAATAAAAACGGAATCGGAAAAAACACCCAAGGCTGGTGTTTTTTCCGATTTGGTGATTTTTCCGTTAGACTGCTTTACAATGACAACTCGCAACATACATTTTTCAAACACAGACTGGAAAACAATGCACTCTGAAGATAAGTATCAATCTACCATACTTGGTCTGTCATTTGAAAAATAGTTTTGAACAGATAATGGAGTCAGAAAACAAAATTAAATTGGATGTTATGCTTACAAATGATCCCCCAAAGATAGTTTTTAGCCGTGTGGATATATCATTGCAAGATAAATTAATCAACATAGGGAATTTTTTTTTCAGACCATCTGCCATTTAGAACGAAATTGAATAGCTGTTTTAACAATGAAATGCAAAAGCCGACAATTTATTACGCTTTCAACAAAATTAACTGGAAAGAAAGGATTCAAAAATTAAATGCAGAGCCTTTCAATACATATTGCTACAGTAACATTGACAAAATTGTAGAACAGTGGTACGATTGGTTAAGTTCTTTTAAGGAAACAAATTTTCCACGTGTATCAGAACATCGAACCCAGTTACCACCATGGATCACGCCACCAACTTCGCATATTTTGAAAAAACTCAATACTGCGAAAAAGCGAACATGCCGAAAACGCGAGAATTTTGAAATGCTCGAGTCGGAATACAAAACTTCAGCTGAAATTGATTTAACAAGTTTCGAAGAAAATGTTTCTGCCAGTCGGAAATTCAGCGAATTAAACAAATATTTCAGGAGTTTAAGAAATCTGATTTTTTACCGGATCGAATGAGTTTTGGAGATAAAATTGCTGAATCTGAAATCGAAAAGGCTGAATTTTTCAAACAATTTTTCCAAAGTGTGATCTTCACGAAGTCCATGATACGTTAGACCGAAATACAAACAAAACCTCTTGCACTAATTACAAAATTGAGTTAACTGAGATCCAAATTTCATATTACAAACGTCGCTTCATCCCAAAAAAAAGCATGTGGTCCTGACAAAATAGGAAACGAATTACTCCTAAACCTCAGCTCTTCTTTAGTGTAATCTGTGTTTTTAATATTTTAAACGAGCCTAAACAAAAGAATTTTTCCGTCAGTTTGGAAAAAGGGACAAATAGCGCCGATCTTTAAAGAAGGTGATAAAGGAAATATTGAGAAATATCGACCCATAAATCTGTTATGCAACATTTCAAAAGATTTTGAGAAAATTATTTTCAACAAACTGTACTCAATTGTACAAGATAAATTAATTCAAGCCCATTTCGGATTTCGACCGCATCGCTCAACAATTCTACAAATGATTATTTTCTTTAACGGAATGTATAATGCCAAGGTTACCAATGACTCCCATGAACTATGTGCTTTTTTTAGACTTCGAGAAGGCGTTTGACCAAGTGTAAGATAAAATTTTGTTGAAAAAGTGCAAAATATGAGTATTGAGGGAATTTTTTTGGCCATATTGGAAAGCTACTGAAATGACCAAAAGCAGTATGTTAAAATTGAGCAATCAAAATCAATAATGCTTGACGTAAACAGTGGTGTACCTCAGGGTTCGCTATTGGGACCACTCATATTCATCATATATATTAATGACATAACTGAAAACGTTAACTCATTTGCCCTAGCATATGAAGATGATTACAAATTTTTTAGCACTAACAATGAATTGTTTCAGGATGACATCAGTCATGTTCGAATTTGGTGCGAACAAAATCATATGTCTCTTGATGCTGATAAGTGTAATATGTTGAACTTTAAAGGCAATCAGAAAACGGAAATTTGAGGAAAAGAAGTGAAATCTTAAAAAAATCAGAAAGATCTAGGAACAATTGTCACCCAGAAATTGTCTCGGCTGGAAAATACAAAAAGACGAGTAACGATGGCGACAAAATCCCTATTGTTGATGAAAAGAAATGTTTCATCCAAAACAAGCATCAGAGTAAAATCAATTGTAACACTGGGTATCTAGTTCCCATTCTGACTTGTGGCTCAGAAGCGGTATATTATATCAAGTCAGAGTTGAAAGTCATTGAAAAAGTGCAATCAAGAGCAATGTCCTGGATATATGGTTACATTTCTTCATATGTCACAAAATTGAAAACAGCTAATTTACCGCCAGTGTCCATATATATGGAATTGCTGCGGTAATTACGAAAATTAACTGCTGTAATCTTGATATAGCAGTGACTCAATAAGTAAGTTGGAACACGAATCAAACAACCCGACAAGGAAATAACAACGAATTCGAAGTCCCAAAATATCGATTATGCAAAAGTGATGAAAATTTCTGGAAAATAGCAGCTTTGCTATACATCATTTTTTTCAAAAAAAGTTGAATTTAGCAACGCAACAAATCTGAGACAAAATCGAACATGAGTATATTGGAATTTCGTGGAAACGCAGTACAACGAACTAGTCCCGTGCACTTGGCGCATTCTCTGCCTCTGCCGACAATGCAATCCAGCTGGAAAACTCATTTAAACCGATCAGTGAGGGGTCACACCCGTGCCTATCCTCCTCCTACTACTACTACTACTACTACTACTACTATTACTACTACTACTACTACTACTACTAATTTTACTACTACTATATATAGACAAGCGATTGTTTTTTTAATTCAAAAAAAAATGAAAAAATAAATCAAATTGAAAATAAACTATAAATATCGTTGACTGCCCCAATTGCTCACAATGGCAATATTTAAACACTCATTACTTTACCAAAGTTAAAACAGGTATAATATCATTATCAAATTAGACTCATGACAACATTATTTTTCGGATGATAAAAAAATGCCGTCATTATTGGCTAGTTAAGAATCCGAATATTGTCAGGAGAAAAAAACCACTGCGAAAACAAATATTATTTGCGCGTTTAGCATATCTTTATTGCCTACATAAACTTATACATATAAATACTTTAAAATCTATACATAAAACGACAAGCATATCTACAAAGAAATGCAGATGAAAAAAATGGCAAGAACATTTGATTCCAGGAGTCTGTTTTCCCGAGCTTGAGTAAACAAGCTGAATTTTTAATCAGCCGAAAAAGCAAAAAAATGTATCACAACCGAAAGTTTATTCAATTTAATGACATTTCCAAGTATTTTGAAGTTTTTACCAAAAAGTTACATAACTATTTTGTATCAGGCTGGTAGCTGGTTTGTACTTTGGTTGGTTTATTTGGCACCATTTTTCCCGCATCAAATCAAGCGCACGAAAAAAAAAATCCCTTTTTCTACATTGGTTTAGTTTAACGGATATTTGAGGTAGATTAAAACAGCCCGTGTTATAGTTTGAAGTCCGAGTCAAGATGAGCACAGCTTCCTAATTAGTAGAAGAAATGTTAGAGTATGGAGTGAGATAGGGACCAGTTTTGAGTTTATGTAAGTGCTATCAATTGTTCTAGATAGACACCAGCTTGAGTTTATACAAGTGCTATCAATTCTTCTTTCTGTCTGGGGACCTGCTGTCTTGGCCTTGCAATCTCTAATGTCCGATGGGATCTGAAATAATAGAGTTCAGTAAGATTTCGATTTGATGCCTAACAGTTTGTCTACAATACAACTTATTAACAACCTTTTTGATTTTCTAAACTTATGAATTTAACGTGGCACAGCCAGCAGAGAAAAAAGGAGGGGGAAAATCCACTAAACATAGTAGCATTTTGGGAAACACGAACGCCGGAACCTCCAGTCTATTGGGAGGAGTGGATAATTAAGTTTCACTGGGGGATGATAGCAAAATACGACATTGATCCCGATGATTTCTACTTTGCGAGTACTCTAAATACGGCGGCTATAACGGCGTTGCCTGAAGAAGTCAATGGAAAAAACCGTCTCGATTCGGAAAAGAAGTTAAAGTCTAATCTATATCTTTGTATCGGAGACGAGGCGCAACGGATATTCAAAGCACGAAAACCAACGGTTAACATTAAGCCAAAACCGACGGTAGGGGGCGAAAAGTCATGCTTCGACACAGCGAAATCAGTTTCATCCAATGAGAATGAAAGAAAAGACGAATATGCAAATATTCACCGTGAGCACGAACGCTCAATAGAGGGCGTGTTTACATGCAACCGGCGGTTAACCAATCAGCGTCGAGATATTTGCATACCGGCAGAAATATGCAAATACCAAAGAACGAGATTCAGACTTTGTTCTTATTGCTTAAATTACAGTTGCAAGCATAAAAAATTGATCAAATACTATCGAAACCCTTCCAGTTCAACTAATTACAACAGCAAGCCTTCTACGTTGAAAATTTACAGTTGCAAACCACCCATCGTACAAGATTACAGTGAAGAGCCACTTACTTTGAAGAATTCCAATAGCAAAGATTACAGTGAAAAGCCATTTAATTTAAAAAATTACAGTAGCAAAACCCTAATTCGGAATAACTGGAGTAACCCAATCTATAAAAATATGAGCAATTCGCCTGAGAAAAATGATCCTCCAACTTCGGCCATAGTCAACACATCAACTAATTTGGGAAATGTGAATCTAAACGTTGTACTGAACCGCCTAAATCAACCTCCTAGCGTTAGTTCGGATTCCGATATCAAAATGATACCACCCGAAAAACTTGATAATAAACAGACTAATTCTAAAAAACTAAAAACAATTATATCTTTTCCACACCAGTTCCCTGGTTTGTCTTACCCACTCGTTCAAAATGAAAAATGGATCTACTCTATAGTAAAATAGTGAAGAAAATTGAACACCCGGAAGTTTTGAATTTAAAATTGATTGAAGCAAACATTGAAAAAGACCCAATTATGAAAACCATCAGAGATAACATCAGAGACAAAAACCCACGAGCAAAGGAGATTATTACAAGATTAGGAAAATACTACGCCCAGCATTACAACGATTTCGCAGTACGTGAGAATTGCCTGTAGATGGACGGCCAGTTAGCAATACCGAAGGATCTATCATCAGCAAATTTGAACCGCCTACATTACAACCATCATGGGCGGGACAAAATGTTCGCTGCCGCAAAGGACGTGTGGATTCCCCTGATGCGTCGAAATATCGCGGCCACAGCAAAATACTGCAAAAGTTGCTTAGAGGCAGGTAAAAACCTTAAACCGGACATTCCGAAAAGTGACATGGGGGAAACGTATGTTCCTAAGGAACCAAATGATTTAGTCCAATTAGATTTCTGGGGTCCAGTAAATTATGTAAGGGGTCGGTAAAAGTATGTACTTGTAGCAGTAGATACCTTCTCGCATTGGCCGTCGGCGTATGTTTGTTCAAGCAATAAATCAAAAAATGTATTGAAGTTCCTAAGGAAGTACATAAATACTCATGGACACCCAAGCAAGTTGCACATGGATCAAGCCACGGGGTTTTTCTCTAATGAAATTCAAAATTTCTGTAACTACGAATGTATCGAACTTATTAAATTTCCGGTTAGGGATCATCGCGCGACAGGAATGGTTGAACGGACTATTGGGTCGATAAAAAATTACGTGTTAACTTATCTTCAGGAAAATAAAAACTACTAAGTTTGGAGCAATGATATCCCGTGCGCTTAGTGCATTACGTTTTGTGCCACATTCTAAAACTAAATTAACGCCTTTCGAAGCATACCATGGCCGAGAAGCAAATACGGCATTGCGAAATTTAACGATAAAGCCGTCATTGAGAAACTTAAATTGGAACAATGTTGTTAACCAAAAGTTATCTTGTTTAGACAAGGGGGGAAACCTCCCGGAAGTTGAACTCACCCTAGATTGGGAGAAGAGAAGTGATTTAGTGTACGCCCCTCAAAATAGGAAAGCTCCGATCATTTTGGATGATGATGTGGTAGCGGATCCCAAGGCTCCGGAAGTTGTTGACCCCAAGGAATTAAGTCCACCCAAAACTCCAACATGGCTTAAAAAGCACAAACAAATTCCACGACCGTATATCAGAGGACTGGGAAGACGGATCCGAAGGACCCAAGAAGGTATAAATGTTTGCCATTAAAAATTGAAAAATTGACTAAGCATACGGTGCAAATGGAAAAAGGGTCGTTACTAAGGCGGAGTGGTGTGTCTTTTAGATCGGCGGCTGAAGAAAGCCTAATTGAGAGTAGACGCGAAGAGTGCACCCCAGGACCGAGTAGAAATGTACATAGTCCCCCTTTCTCAAGCGAATCCAACAAGTATAAGCGAAAAGCCGAGAAGGAACGAACCGCAATGGAAAATGCAAGAAGATCGACGAAACAACGGATAGTGGAATACAGTGCGGACGAGAGCGAGCACGACGACGACGAAGATAGTGAGTGGAAAATCGAGTGAAGTGAACCAATTATAGGTGCGGCGGACGAAGGAAAGGATGTACCGTCGGTTAGGGAGAATTCACCACGACCCGTCGGTGGAAAACGAAATGAAAACCATTGTGAAACAGCGGCGAGGAAATCAACACGACAGAGACACGGAGTTGACAAAATGGGGGGGGGTTATGATCCACCGAATAGAACACAAATGAGGAAACTGACAAGAAAAGAGAAAAATAAACCTTAAGAGAGGTTCGGCGGGTGAGAAAACTCAAAGTAAACTAAAACTTAACTAGTACATTTATACAATACCAAATAGTAACAAAAAGTTGATAAATTTTATCTACGCTCTAAAATTTATTTGTGGTTGCCCGAATGAGATAGGGACCAGTTTTGAGTTTATGTAAGTGCTATCAATTGTTCTAGATAGACACCAGTTTGAGTTTATGTAAGTGCTATCAATTCTTCTTTCTGTCTGGGGACCTGCTGTCTTGACCTTGCGATCTCTAATGTCCGATGGGATCTGAAATAAAAGAGCTCAGTAAGATTTCGATTTGATGCCTAACAGTTTGTCTACAATACAAATTATTAACAACCTTTTTGATTTTCTAAACTTACGACTTTAACAGGAGATTCCCAATACATGGCTGAAAGTTCCTTCTTGATCGTCTCACAATTATTTTCCGCAACACTTCATTGTACAGGCTGTGTAATTTCATGGCTAGCCAATCTAGTCTAAGAGGTAAGTACTTCAAAGCCTGATTGTCATTTTCTCTTCTTCTGTCGAAGTAAAACGTGAATGTTGTTCGGGTAACTGACCTGATTGAAATCCATACAACAGAAACGTTTATCACCAAATTCCATACAAAAAAGCTTATCATACAATTCCTTGAATAAGTTCTATAGAAAAAAAATGTTTTTCATGTTGTATGATAAGCATTTTTCTTAACTTTTTTTAGAAATCCTTCCAAAAAGGTTTTTAGGTAAAATTAAATGAGCTCAGATCGGATTTCAATTGAACAAGAACATAATAATCATCAAAATCTCAACTTTTTGAACAGCAAATGGTTATTGAACAATGCAACTTCGTGTATAAAAACTGTATGAAACTCATTTTTCTATGAAAAAAACTGAAAAACTGAAGAAAATTCCCATTTTAGTTCCCATTTTAGTAGCTAAAACAATTTTTCGAATTTTTGCTTATAACGTAGTCCGGGCACATTCCTTTTTATACTGTAGAAAAAGAATCAGTACCGAGAAATTTTTTTTACTTGTGACCTGAAATGCTTTATATCTAATCTAAATTCCTGGTCAGAATTTTTTTTGAAATGTTTGAATAAAGCAGAATTTTTTTAAAAATCCTAATTTCCCATCTTATTTGTGATCAGAAAGTCTTAATGAAAACTAATAGTCTTACCAATCTAATGCAAAGTAACACTTGTTATAACAAGTGTTAATTTGCAGTGTATTGCAACTGTTATTGTGTATACTCGAATCATGTGTGTTTATCTCGTTGCCGTTGAGCAATGAACTGATTTCTGATTAATTCTTTCCATGAAACTTTTTCTTTCTAAACTAGAAAAGTAATAGATTATTTTTGCACAGAAAACAAGCGAAAATTTGGCAAGACATACTATATAAAAACTCTATCTCGAAAAACAGCCTCCGTTGAGTACGGATTCACATTCTTAAATCATTAGTCAATTCACATTAAATTTTTAGTTTTAACTTTTGAAATCGAAGTATATTTTTTTTGCACGGAAACGAAATGAAAAAGCATAAAATTAGTGCCATAGCCAATCTAAATACACCCAGGGTGTTCAAAACGCTTAAAACTTTCAATTGTTTCATACATTTTTTTCTATAGCGCCCGGGCTGAGGTATTCGACTCACGATTGTCCGTTTTTGACTTTTTCAGTCGAATGATGTCCGATTGCGACTTTTTGTTAGTCTCTACCGGACATTTTTTACTTTATTCGACTTTGCTTGACTATACCGGACATTGTTTGAATCTGTTTGACTTTACCGGACTTTGTTCGACTTTACCGGATACTGTTCGATTTAGTTCCACTTTATTCGACTTCATCGGAAAATTTTTCTTGATACCGTGAATTAATAGAACCGTCCTAATTTACGACGAAATTCGGACATAATTTGACCGTTTTTGTCAAATTATGTGTCAAAAACCTCAGCCTGCGTTCATTTAATTCTTAATCGCAATTCAGTTCGGCAAATAAGGAGTTTTAAAGAATAAATTATCATCTATTGCAACATCACCACTTTAAATTCGTTAATCACTGTTATTATTTTCGATATAATTTTACATTTATATCACATAAATCATTCATTCCCTTATGAAATTGCCGTTATGATAGTTGTTGAATCGATTGAGCAAAGATAAAGATCGCAGGCTCTTTTCCAGTTTCCTACCCGGCTTTAATATAAGTCAAAACTGTTCGAAAATTGTTGTAGAAATT
Source organism: Symsagittifera roscoffensis (assembly GCF_963678635.1). Lineage (NCBI taxonomy): Eukaryota > Metazoa > Xenacoelomorpha > Acoela > Convolutidae > Symsagittifera > Symsagittifera roscoffensis. Next base: position 19,930,157 of record NC_087063.1, read on the forward strand.
TGTTTATCTGTTCACGCTGACAATTTTAATGCAGTTTATAATTAAAAAAAGTCATTTTAAACTGATATATTGCATTTTAGAAGAAATCACAAGCGATACCTGGAAACGAGCCAGACCACAGACTAACAAAAAATCGATATAAACTTTGAGAGCTTTGCGTTAACTGTCTATTTTCGTGATGGCAGGATATTGATAGTAGCGTCTACATGAACTAATTTAACGGGCTCTGCTTTGATTATTTCGTCCATAGTCTGAGATGATTCCTCAAGAGTACTATGTCTATACTCGGTTGACTTTCCCAGGTCTAGAATACCGGTTGGAACCAAGTCAGCCATTATCATAGAAGGAGACATGGCTGGTGGTTCTTTGCCAGACATGGAATTTATTTCAGTTGCGATGGCTGGTTCTTCAGTTGTCATCGGAGGAGAGTCAGCCATTATCATAGAAGGTGCCATGGCTGGTGGTTCTTTGCCAGACATGGAATTTATTTCAGTTGCCATGGCTGGCTCTTTAGTTGTCATCGGAGGAAAGTCAGCCATTATCATAGAAGGTGCCATGGGTGGTATTTCACCAGGCATTAAATTCATGTCTGTTGCCATGGTCGGTTCTTCAGTTGTCATCGGAGGAAAGTCAGCCATTATCATAGAAGGTGCCATGGCTGGTGCTTCGCCAGACATAGAACTTATTTCAGTTGTCATGGCTGGTTCTTCAGTCGTCATCGGAGGAATGTCAGCCATTATCATAGAAGGTGCCATGGCTGGTGCTTCGCCAGACATGAAATTCATGTCAGTTGCCATGGCTGGTTCTTCAGTTGTTATCGGAGGAATATCTGCCATTATCATAGAAGGTACTATGGCTGGTGCTTCGCCAGACATAGAGCTTATTTCAGTTGTCATGGCTGGTTCTTCAGTCGTCATCGGAGGAATGTCAGCCATTATCATAGCAGGTGCCATGGCTGGTGCTTCGCCAGACATGAAATTCATGTCAGTTGCGATGGCTGGTTCTTCAGTTGTCATCGGAGGAATGTCAGCCTTTATCATAGAAGGTGCCATGGCTGGTGCTTCGCCAGACATGGAACTTATGTCACTTGCCATGACTGGTTCTTCAGTTGTCATCGGAGGAATGTCAGCCATTATCATAGAAGGTGCCATGGCTGGTGCTTCGCCAGACATAGAACTTATTTCAGTTGTCATGGCTGGTTCTTCAGTCGTCATCGGAGGAATGTCAGCCATTATCATAGCAGGTGCCATGGCTGGTGCTTCGCCAGACATGAAATTCATGTCAGTTGCCATGGCTGGTTCTTCAGTTGTTATCGGAGGAATATCTGCCATTATCATAGAAGGTACCATGGCTGGTGCTTCGCCAGACATAGAACTTATGTCACTTGCCATGGCTGGTTCTTCAGTTGTCATCGGAGGAATGTCAGCCATTATCATAGAAGGTGCCATGGCTGGTGCTTCGCCAGGCATGAAATTCATGTCAGTTGCGATGGCTGGTTCTTCAGTTGTCATCGGAGGAATGTCAGCGATCATCATAGAAGGTACCATGGCTGGTGCTTCGCCAGACATAGAACTTATGTCACTTGCCATGGCTGGTTCTTCAGTTGTCATCGGAGGAATGTCAGCCATTATCATAGAAGGTGCCATGGCTGAAGCTTCGCCAGGCATGAAATTCATGTCCGTCGCCATGTCTGGTTTTTCAGGTGTCATCGGAGCAATATCAGCCATCTCCATAGATGGAGTCATGGCTGGTACTTCGCCAGACAAGGATTTCATGTCAGTGGCCATGATTGGGCCTTGAGTTGTCATCGGACTCGGGCCAGCCATTTTTATAGGAGGAGACATGGCTGGTACTTCGCCAGACAAGGATTTCATGTCAGATGCCATGACTGGGTCTACAGTTGTCATCGGACGCGGGTCAGCCATTAACATAGAATGAGACATGGCTTGTGCTTCGCCAGACATAGAACTTATTTCAGTTGTCATGGCTGGTTCTTCAGTTGTCATCGGAGGAATGTCAGCGATCATCATAGAAGGTGCCATGGCTGAAGCTTCGCCAGGCATGAAATTCATGTCCGTCGCCATGTCTGGTTCTTCAGTTGTCATCGGAGCCATATCAGGCATCTTCATAGAAGGAGACGTGGCTGGTGCTTCGCCAGACATAGATTTCATAACAGTTACCATAGCTGGCTCTTCGGTTGTCAAAGAAAGCAGTTCAGCCATCATTGCAGAAGGAGCCATTGCTGGTGCTTCGCCAGTTAAAGATTTCCAGTCAGTTGCCATGCCTTGTTCTTCAGTTGTCATCAGAGACATGTCAGCCATAATGATAGAAGGAGCCGTGGTTTGCACTTCTCCGGGCAAGGATTTCAAGTCAGTAGCTGTAGCTGGTTCTTTGCTTGTCATGGGAGGCATGACAATCATCATGGTTGAAGGTGCCATGGCTGACACTTCACTTAGCCTAGATTCCATAGCAGTTGTTGTGGCCGGTTTTTCTGTTGTCATCAGAGGAATGTCAGTTATCATTGAAGGAGCAATGCCTGCTAGTTCACCTGGCATGGCTTCCTCGTCAGTTCTCATGGAAAGATTTTGTGTTGTCATTATAGAACTCATCCATGATTTTTCAGTTGTCGGCGTTGCGGGATATTGCAGGATTTTTATGGCATCGTCAATGACTTCTTCGGCACTGTTCATTATATCTGCTGCTTCAGACATAAAACCAGCTGGCTCTGTTGCCGAGTCTTCTGGCAAAACTATGGAATCAGCTGTGGAATCAGGTTCATAAAGCACTGAAGGTTCCGAAAATTTTGTCGTTGGATTGATGAATACTTTTTCTGAAGTTGTTAGAATCGTGGTTGTTCCAGCGTAACCAGTTTCAGGGAGTTCACTATTAAGATTGTTCGGCAGTTCTTCACTTAGTGATTCTATTGGGTCTATAATAGATTCAACTGGGTTGTTGTCTTGGCTTAGCGGATTCTCGTCGGGGGTACTATACTGCATTGCAGGCGCTACTTCTGGAGTGTTCTCTTGGCTCACAGGCATCGCATCCGGCATGTCATTTTGAATCATAGGCACTGCATCTGGTATCATGTTTTCTTGAACCATAGGCATTGTATCCAGCATGTCGTTTTGAATCATAGGAGATGGATCTGGCATCAGGTTATCCTGAGCCATAGGCACTGCCTCTGGCGTCATGTCTTCCTGAATCATAAGCATTGGATCTGGAATGTCGTTTTGAATAACAGGAGCTTCCTGTATGTTATCCAGAACCACAGGGTCTGAATCCTGCAATTCATCCTGAATCAGAGGTGTTGCATCATTGTTGCCTTGAACCATAAGTGGAACTTCTGGAGAGTCGTTTTGAACAACTGGAGTTTCACCTGGTACTACGATATCTTGTAAGTAAGGCGGAGGAACGGCTTCCGTTGTAATGACATCCTGGATTATTGGAGCAACATCTGGACCATTTGATATCTCGACAAGAGGTTCTAACACGTCGTCTTCCCCCTCCTCACCAAAACCGAGGATTGCATCATCGTCTTTGTAAAGGTCACCAGAGCTTTCAGGGATTTCACCGCTGATAAAAATGTCTTCATCTTCTATACCACTAAGCAAAAGATCTTCCTCAATATCTCCGCTAAAAACTGCGTCATCTTCAAACATTCCACTCATGGTGTCATCGTCTAGTTCGCCAATCATCATGTCATCATCCTCGAGGTCTAGATTGATCATGAAGTCGTTTTCCATGTCTCCGCTGAGCATGGCCTCTTCTATCGGATCCCCACTAATCATGATGTCATCATCTAAGTCTCCGCTGAATATGACGTCATCTTCCAGATCTCCGCTCATCATGACGTCATCTTGCTCATTCATGATCTTTTTGACATCGCCACTCAAGGTCACGTTTTCCTCAACCTCGTCCTCAAATAGACCAACGTCTTCGTCGGGTTCAAATCCATCCCCACTCGGGATTACTTCATCGCGGTCAATGCCTGATCCAAAATTGATAGGGGACGCCTGTAAAATTATATATCAGGTAAAACCAGAATATAACAACTGAAGATGCAATGTAAACAAAGCTTTGTGATAATTGTATCAATCATCAGAATTTAAAGGGACTTACACGATTCGGACACAAGCACTAACCTAGGATTTTTTTGTCAGGAAAATCCCAAACACAATTTTATCGAGCTTTTTAACTGAAAGTGACCAAATTTAATAATCAAACCCCCTCTAGACTCCAATGTTCCAAAAGTTTCTGTGCAGCATGACAGCAAAACAGGTTGCAAAAACATTTGAAAAGTGAAAGTTTTGACCAAAATGTTGTGTTTTTCCATCGCGTGGTCCCCCATAAAATATAGTGAATATCGATACCGAAGGCGTTTTTTGAGAAAACTTTTAGAATTGGTCAACGACCAAAGTTGGATGTCGTTGTAAAAAAAACGTCCAAAAGGGGGGACCCTTTGGGCGGCCAGAGGATCGATTGCTTTAAAGGTGTAAGGAGTCCAACTCCCCCCCCCCTCCCCAACCAATCCGCTACTGTGCGGGTATGTTTCTGTTCACTGAACATCAGGTCCCAAAAATGAGGGTCAGACGTCGTTAGTAGGTATATTATTCAAAAATTGAATCATGAAGCGACGTGAATCGACGTCAATTACGTTGAATTAACGTATTTATTTTAAGCAGAAGGGTGTTTGTTACTTGTTCAATATTTTGTAAAAGTATGTTAATCATATTCAATCTTATTTGAAAACAAAACAGTAAGATAATTTTTTTCGGCTCCCAATAAAACTCATTTTACGCTTTGTTTCAAGTTTCAAATTGAGGAAAACTATATCCTTTTTGAAAACCTAAAAATAATGCTTTTTTTCAGACAACGAATTTAAAAATTTTGTTTTTGAACTTTCTGTTCGCTTTCTGACTATTTGAATTACAATTTCTCCTTGAAAGTTCTCCTTTAAATCATCAATATATTTACCTGATTAAGAGCACTTAGAAGTGCCGTGATAATAAGGAAAATAAGGGTCTGTTTCATCGTTTCGAAGAAAAATTAAAATAAAATTAACTCGAAAAACGAGCGGAAAGATATCCTGACAACAAATTTGACCACGCTATCTGATGTTTGTTCTGCGGAAAAAAATCCCGATAACGATATAAATTAGTGGAATGAAAAACTTGTGTTCCAATTAAGAATTTTGCTTTGTTGTTTGTTAAAAAACTGGCATTTTATGGGATCAGTGAAGCAGGGAAATCACACATGTGACAAAAATATCCAGATGTTGATGATTTTTAAAGTTTTTTAGAGGAATTTAAGAATTTTGGTACAAAATGGTGCTTGAAACTAAGAACGACTTTTTATCCCGTTCTTTTTTGATCACGCACGGATAAAAACTCAGTCGAGCATTTTTTGTTGAATATTTGGACAATTACATTTCAATATTTTCGATTTTCCTAAGCCAACATTTTCAAATGTCAACGCAAAAATCTGCTCTTTATTCAGACTAACTCTGTATTTTTTTTTTCAAATAATTGGTCAGGTTGATCGATAATTGATAATTTTTTTTGCCGATATTTTTGGAATTCTTTTTAACAGATAAAGCACCTGTAGTTATTTGGTCAAGATGATTCTAAGCAGTGGACTAATTTGTAATTCTAATTTTCGCATTCACTAACTTAAATTAATATCCTTGCAACAACTGTAAACCTGACTGCTAGTTGCTCGTTAGTTTTTTCTGTTGACTCGTCTTCGAAAGTCGGCAAGAACAATCTTCAGCGGAACTTAGAGGTAATCTCATATGCATACCCCGATTCAGCAAAAATTGTTTCTGAAAAAAAAGAATCATTGTAGTATCTCGAAATATTACACTAGAAAATAATATGGTTTGTGCTTATCGCAGAGGATCTATCGACGACAGTGCAGACTGCCTAAAGGTTTCTAGGATCTACTTGATAATCTCCCCTTATCGTATCTTTTCTAATTCTAACGTGGGGGGGGGTGGGTGCGGAGATAAGATAGCTCAATAGATCCTTTTCCAACCACTTGAAAATATTTTGAATGCTATTAAGTCATGAGCCAGGTTTCTATTAAAAATTAAAAAATTACGTTTTCAGGATTAAGTATAAAATTTACAAAGCGCGCATAAATTGGTCTATAGCATCTTTTCGAATTTCGGATTTCTTTTTGACTTTGAGTCTAAATCTTCAATGGGGCATAAAAATTTTTGTTGAAAACTATTATTTCGATTGCAAAAAAAATGACTAAAAACACACGAAGCATGACTTTTCGTTTTCTACAAAATTCGGAACAATTACGCACTAAAAATGCAATCTCCAAAACTTCAAAAGGTTATAGAACTTCAGGATTTAAATTTTTTCTCATTTTTTTTTCAAATATTATTTTTTTGTTAAGTTTAAATCGAAACAGAAACAAGATGCTGTGACTACATTTTCAAGCCAGAATGCTGTGACTACATTTTTTTTTTTCATTTTATCTCCCCACTCGCTAAGTAAAACACGAAGAGATGGCTTAGCTAATCCTTATATTGATACCAAGTTATTTGCCTAAAATCAATTAGTAACGATTTAATCCGCCGCTCACTCGTGCTATAATAACCCAATAAATCGCGCGTTAATTATACCAAATTGGCCAAATTAAATGATAATTTTCAAATCCCCACAAATTTACAAAAAGTAACTGGAGGTAAACTTATTTTACATTTGAGCTCCATACAATGAAATTTTTAACTGACAAATAAAATGTCAAAAAAAACATTGTTAAAAGTCGAATATTGAATGAACAAAAATTTATCCGAAACCTAAATATTCCTCACTATCTTCAAAAGTCAAAATTTATTGGGGTTATATTGATTCCTAATTAGTAAAAAAAAGTTTTCCGAATTCCATGTAAAATCAAACAAAACTGCTCGTATCAGGACAGAGCCCATAATGTTCCCACTGCCTTTAACTGCTCTCGAATAGTTTTTGATAATTAAAAACTGACTACCTATGAATATTTGGGTAAGTGCCTAAACTTGACTTGTTTATGGGGAAAAATCAGACCAATGCGCTTGCCTCAATTCAGTTCGGAACGATTTAATAGCCCGCAATAGATTGCACGCGTAAGCAATGCGCTTTTTATTCCAGCATCAAAGAATAAAACGAGCAATTTGGATAGCCTCGTGCCAGGTTCATAGAGCGGTGTGCGCACACGGTGAGGCCCTCTCGTAGATCCAGAAGTCCCTCTTCCGAGTGAGCACAAATTCTTTTGGAAATAGGTCTTAAAAAACCACCCCGAGCATATATATTTCTCACTTTTTCGAACTTTTGAACACCAAACTCGTCATTTCCAACTTTCGCACCGAAACCTCAATAAAATTTTAGCTCTACTTTGATTTGTTCTTGTCTACTAAACTTACGCTAGTTGCTTTTTCATACATTTTCCACTAAAACAAATTTGTGTTTGTATTTTGCTTGCTAATTCAGTTAAAAAATGATTTTATTTTAAATAAGATCACTAAAAAGTTTCTTTTCTAAGTACCTTGTTCCGATAATACTTTCTAACAACAAACTTTCATAAGCAATGAAATAGATATTCAACAAAATGCGTAGGATTATCGCTTTTCGTTATCTAAGACATTTTTTTCAGTTTCAATTTTAATTTTTTGAAAAATGATCTAGTTTCTAGTTTTCACACTTATTTTAATTAAAACGCAAGATTTGAAAAAATGGCAGTGATAACTCGATTTCACAAAATGGAACAAAAATCAAATGCTGAAAAGTGAAAAAGCAAAATTTGCAATCAAACATTCTCTAAACATTTCCATATTGTGATTCGTAATTTTCCTGTCATGTAGTCTGAAAAGAAATGAAAAAATCCATACTTATTTTTCTCAACACTGAAAACGGTGTTTCCGAAATCCTAGTGATGGACAAACACAACCAAAAATATGTTAATGAAAAAAATTATGGCGTAGGCTGTTTTCGTTTCTCCTGATTTTTCTACTTCAATGAAAGCTCGCAGAGCGGTCAGTTAAGGAGTGGCGAGATTCAGATGATCATGATATCGAATCCGAATTATGAACATTTTTTCGAATCCCAATGATGACCATTTTTGGAATCTCAATCTTGACATTTATTGGGAATCCCAATCATGACCATTTTTTGGAATCCCAAAAATGACCAACAGGGTTTTAATACTGTTGGTCATTATACCTGTTGGTGATTACATGATAAAACCCTGTTGGTCATTATTGGGGTTCCAAAAAATGGCCATGATTGGGATTCCAAAAACGGTACTGATTGATATTCTAAAAAATGGTCATGATTGAGATTCCAAAAAATGGTCATGATTGGGATTCCAAATCATGATCATCGTGATCATCTGAGCCACTCCTTAACTGACCGTTCTGCGATCTTTCCTTGAGGTAGAAAAATCAGGAGAAACGAAAAAACCCTACGCCATAGTTTTTTTTCAATGACACGTTTTTGATAGAAAAAGGCTGTGATAATTTTTTCATGATTTTTCTCCAATCACTGAAAGGGGGATATGATCAACTTTGGTCAATTTTCATTTGTAAGTAGCCATTTTTGACGTGACTTTCATTATTTTATTCATCTGAAAAGTACCGATGTCCTGAGTTCAAATTTTTAAAAAAAAAATTTTTTTTACCTGATCTTTTTTCGTGGGATAAGATTTGCTATAATTAACGCTGTTTCGTGCTATTTGAGCGTAAGCGGCGAACTAAATTGTGCCAATTTGAATTGAGGCAAGCAATTTGCTCTTATTGAAAACGTTACTAGACTCAAAATATATCACTTTTCACCATACATAGCGTGATGGGGGGGGGTAAAATCAAGAAAAAATTGAGAAAAAAAAAACAAAATTTTTGATTTTTTTTCAGATAATTTTTTATCAATTTTTGACATAAACAGTTTTTTAATTGGCAGCCGGGACATTCAGGGCTTTGTCGCCCAGCTACGAGCAGTCTTCTCCTACTTTTTGGACAATAAAGCATTTCGCAGGATTTAAAGATTTGTGTTGACTCTTCAAAAATAATTGTAAATCAGCAGATTTTTTAAGCTTGAAAGAAATTCTATATAACAGAACAAACTATGTACAATATATACATTTTATATTCAAAAATATAGCGCTCCAAATATTGGAACGAAGTTATCATTTTAGTTTCCGAAATAAGTCGATATTTTAAATTTAAAATTTTCGTAAGTGCGAGTAAGTTTGTGAGCATGTCATATTTCTTAATCGTCCAGTTGACACAAGAGGGCGACTCCTCTATTGACCCAGTGAAACTCCGGCTGTTTAGAAGGAAGTTGCATGTACATGACGAAATTAGTCGAGTGGCCTAAAACAGATCATAACGAGTCTTAGAAAACAGTCCAAATTTTTTGCGCAGGGTTTTTATTATGAGCCAAGGGGAAGTGGACGTCAATTCTTTCCCTTTCATTCGGTCTAATCAGGGTGTATAAGAAATGAAATTAATTGTTACGTTTTTACCATAAATCTAATTTTTACAAGAGAAATTTTATTCAGTCAGCAAACTTTTCACGAAATCGCGAGTAGTTTACATAAAGCAAAATAGGTTGTTCTAAGAATTCAGCAGAGCTCAAATTTTTGCTGACTTACTGGAAAAAAACGAGATCGGTTAAACTTTTCAACTCCCCGTCGTATAATTCCTGTGCATACGCCCCTGCATGGGTTTATTTATTATTGTTATTATTTAATCGATTCAAACTGGAAACTTGCGCTTTTCAGTTTCATTTAGACGAATCTTATGTACATGTTAGATGACACCAAGTGTCTTTCTTTACTGCCGCTTGTAAGCAGTGTCCAGGAAGTGTTCACAATTTTCCACATTGACATCTAGGTCTCCCATCTTCTTGCGGACCCAACTCTCGATTTCCTTCACGTGCTCCCCCGTCGCATTGTCGTTACTTCCGCTTGCATTCATATTTCGACGCCAGCGAGTTTTCACATTTTCCAGCATTTCCTTCACATCTGAAAGCGTGATTTTTGAATTCGTAGTTTCGCTTCCGCTCTTTTTCGACTTCAAAATTCGGGCTCGAATTGTGTCGACAATAAGTATGACGTAAGCAACTCTGGGAACTATGTTGAACGGAGGGGGGACCGGGTTTATTCCTCCGGCAATGAAGGGAATCAGCATCTGCGCTTTGTCACATTTGTAATCAATGTCAACGTTTCCTTCCAGAGTTTCCATCGTTTTAAACATCAGACCGATCAGAATGTTCAGGAAAATGAGGACGCCTAAGATGCAGTAAATGATCCACAAAAGAAGACCAACCAGAATGGGCACGTTGTAGTTATCCGAGTAGAGTTTATTTATTAGTTGGTAATCCACACTTCCAGAAAGAGCCCAAAAAGTGACCCAAAGAGATCCCACGACATCTGTGAATTGCTTTACGTTTGAGTCCCAAATGTCATAGTAACATTCATTGAAGTCGTATATAACTTGAGTCAGGCATCCGATATCTGTAATATTATCAAACGCCTCAACAATTTCACAGCATTCGCCTAACGTTAAATTTACTGCTGGGCTCTCAAAACATAGATTTCGCTGCGGCAGTTGGGTATATTTCTGCATACACGGTTCATCTGTCAGCTCATCCGAAGTAACACATAGGTCAAATCTTACAAGCTGGTCGGCAACATTAAGACATTGGTGGCTGCTGTAGGAACTATTCGCAATACAACTCGAGTCAGGAATTGTAGTTTCATTGACGAAGCAAAAATAATTCTTCATAAGAGTGCGATCCAAAACGCAAACTTTTGGCTCAATAATTTGTACTGGTTCTTCAGTGATACACTCTAGAGCATATATTATATTTTCTTTCCACATAAGCGAATTAATAGCGACCGCGAACGAAAACTGGAATATAAAGAAGATGAGGAAAAATCGGACGATTATTCCGAGAGCAAAACCCAAAAGGATGTTCAGTTTACCCAGACTTTCAGTGACACCAACCCAATAAATGGACCTGTTAAGGACCAACAAAGTTCCGAGAGAGAAACAGATTTCGTAGCTTTGCGTTGCTGTGTCGTGTAAACTTGCGTATTCAACTCCGTTGGAAGCTCCCGACCAGTACATTAATGTACTCACGAAGAACAGCATCATTGTGAGGAGGTCGTAACGGCTCCAAGTATCTCCCCAAACCGAACTGAACCCAAGTTTCAAAGCTTGGAGCAGAAACTCAAGGAACCTCCCAACCAGCCAAGCAAAGACGTAAACGTTACACACCCATGCTCCAAAATCAGATATGGCGCCGTTTCTGTAGTCGCTTGGTACTTCATTGTTTTCTGGAACCCAACTGGTGATGTTTATACAATTTATTGCCGTCATAACGGCTAGTATCAAGTAACCCACAAATGCGGAGGCAAACTTCAGCAATGGCACTTCGAACCACTGAAGCCAAGAGATATTGGGAGGAGCGAAGATGTTGAAGATCCAATAAAATGGAAGAATAAGGACACCAATGATTGAGATTCCAATTTTTACGAACAAATTCTGACCTCGCCAAGGGATGCTTCCAGTAAACGATTCGTCAATAGCCTGCTGGCAGAACCTATGAGCAACAAACTTCTTTTGATTCGTGTTTATCGCGTAGAGGATCCGAGTCACGGGACCTCCGGGAGGCGTGACTTCTCCGTCGACGTTCGGGTTGTTCATGCTTAACAAACATTCCAACTCCTTGTCCGTCGCCACACATGAAAGATACTCTTCGCTAAATTTTTCACATTTTGTGGTCAGTATTCGGTACTCTTCTGAGAGCTCCTCGTCTACAATACTCAACCTGTGGGTCTCAGTTCTCATTTTGAACGCCTGGTGCAACGGGTCTTGATGAGTAATCATTATGTATGAGGGGCTGCAAATTGCCTTGTAGATCGACATTCGGTACAGCGACCTTTGAAGACCATCTTGGCCGAAATTTGAGGAGTCTTCGTCAATTGGGAACGCCCCAAGGCTGAACAAATACTCGATCAGCTCGTAACTGTTATTGTGACAAGCAACCATCAGAGGCGTGGTTCCGAACTGAAAATGTTTCGACAAGACGGCGAGGTTGACCAAAGTTCTTTCGGAATTGTAGAGTATCTTGATTCCAGTTCGGAAGCCGACATCAACCGCAATTAACATGGCGTCTCCTGGATCAGCTCCGTTCGACATCATGAGTTTCATGAGTTCTTCGCTTTGCAATTTGATTGACAGGGCAAGAGGCGTGTACCCGAAGTCATCTTCAGCATTTATCACGGTCTCCACGTTTTCAATCGTTTTGAGGTGATCTGTGACTAGGTTAACATCGCCACTCTCAACGGATTTGAAGAACTCAGCTCTCAGATTGGCGAGTTTCTCGCTTTCTGCAGTTTCATCCTGGTTTTCCATGCTTATTATATTACAGTTCGGGTAACCGATAATAACAAGTTGGAGTAATAGTGGTTATAAAACAAAAGTAGCTTCAAAGTTTTTACCATGCACGTTCAATACTAGCGTTAAAATGGCGAGAACTCGAGTACGTTGGTTTTACATTTGTTTTTAAGTAGCTTAAAATGTTCATTTTTAATTTGAGCGATTTTGGTCGTATAAAAAATTGGCAAGTCAAAGCTTAAAATGTATAATAAAAAAGGGGCCACCACGCTCATATTTTCGTAATAAACAGATGCATGATTTTTATTCACTCAGCTCTGCCAAGATTACGTTTGACTTCTAAAGTATTTGATGTTTATGCGCATTATATTTTCAAGTTTAAGCTTTACAAAACTGTTTTTTTTTTTCAAATATACACAAATGGTCCTTAGTTCAGCCCTTGATCCTTTTCGCCTTTCATTTAACCAATTCAACACTGTTAAAGATTGAGGACAAAACAAATTATGACAAATTTTGGACAAAAAAAAACGAAAATTGTAACTAAAAGTGAAAACTAAATTTGTAAACAGCTTAACACATTCTCTCAGAGAAGTAACTCTTGCTCTGGATTGGTATGAAGCATTGAACATGGTATTGGAGCATATTCTACGTAATTCGGCTGACAGTCCTGATAAGCTACTGACGTCTTGGTTATGAACATGGTTATACCGTTACAAAAGAATCTAACTGGTTCTATCTCTAGCACATTGTTCACTATAGATGTTCAATCTCTATAGAACGTACATAGAAAAATACCAAAAAAATGCAGTTCATAAGCAGAGGCACAACAGCGGTTTTCCGCGATTAGATGAACAGCTCGTACGTTGGTCCTTTTCCCTGTGGATAAATAGTCTTGATAAATAGATGACTCACCTGTAGTTGATAGTACACCCCTCCTGGCAGATGTTTTGTAGATTGGACAGGTGTACATCTGGCCCATCTGGATGTCGTCTTTTTTCACTGGCTTCAACCAGATGACAGGGATGGTGTCAAATAGTACCTTGGGCAGTGACTCATTCAGACTGTGTTCCTTTCTGTCCCACCGAGCACCCTCTATGTACAGGCCCTGATAAAAAAAAAGAAACAATCCTTAAGGCGATAATTCTAAAAAGACGACAACACGCATGTACGCTTTTCACAAATTCGATAACTAATTTGGAAAGCTTAGAATTCGCAGCAAGGAAGAATCTCAATACAGTAGCTCCTTATGATGGTTCAGAAAAAAGTTTTGAGAAAAAACAGCATCATTCGGATTTTTATTAAACAAACATATGGCAAACAAAAGTTATAATTTAAAAGATCGACAAACGACTACAACATCGATGATTGAAAATAGTCATTTTTATTTTCTTTTTCTTTTCTCTTTATGAGATAATGCCAGCTGAATTGCTGTACATCTGAGATCAAAAAAAACGTCGGTATTTTTTTCCTCATAATCTTACCCTAACGTATGCCCCGTCCTCTGCCTTCTGCTTGACCTCTGCCTCCGTCTCCATGTCTGTGACCTCGAACTCCTCGAACTCGAAGGCGAGGATGTCGATGGGTATGGTGTACTTCCTCGCGTAGTTCTGACTGACTCCCGTCAGGAACGACTGGGTAAAGTAGAAGCCAGAAAGCCAGAAACAGTCCGGAGCCGCTTTCTCAATCCACGTCTGGAAGAACTTCAATCTACGAAAAAAAAATAACAGTTGCTAGCTTTTTACTAAAAACACATGGATCTAAAGCTTCTAGGAATTGACGAAACGAATGGAACAATTAATATTTGCCACTTTCACAAGTGAAAGATATGATAGACTTTAAAATGTTAAATCATCTATTGAATGTTAATGATGAAAAAACTTCAAGCTCCAGCAGCTCCTTAGCAAAAACCGTTTAAATCTTTTGAATAAAATATTGGGCTCTAAATAACTTTTTACGATGATGATGATGATTTTTATTTTTGTAAGTTTTGTGTCGTTATTAAAGTCTGCTACCTGACCAATTCGTATTCAATGAGTCGTTTTCAATTTCTGTCACGTAAACTTCAGTGTTAAATTGTTGCATCAAAGACAAGATACCTGGTGAGCAAATCAGCAACGTAGCTTCCCAGAGGCTTCAGCGAGGGGTAGCTCTTCGATGCCCAACTGGCGGGTACTTTTCCAATCAGCATTGAGTTGAACACGTCATCCAGCTCAGCTGACATGACCACCAAACCCTTGATGGCTCTCTGGAGGTTCTGCAAGGTGGATCTGATTACGGAGGTGAGTCTGTTGAATCGGATCAGTTCCTGTCTCAGCACTGTGTTCATACTCTCGTGATAGTCTACAGGGTAAGCTTTCATCACCTGTAAAAAAATCAACTTTCAGCTCTTTTCCCACTTCAAGAGGAATCCTGGGAAAGAGTCCAAATAAGACGTCGCATACTGTGAAATAGCCCATTTTTGACGTCCATCGCTAAATTATTTGTCACTGGTTTGGAAATTTTTACTTGAAACTGAAAATAAAAAAATAGGGTGAATTGATGAAGCGCTAAATCGACTAACTTATAAGTTTTGCTACAAGGAATAAAATGTAGAAAAAGTGAATAAAATGACACGATATCATGGAGGGACATAACTCACTTTGTCACGCTATAAAAACTTTGAAAATGTGTTGATTGAAACTTCATTTGGGAGTACAAATTGAAAGTTGTGCAAAAGTTTGGAACTTTAGGAATGAAATCAACTAAACAATAAATTCTGCTTAAGGAAAAAAAAGTACAAAACATGAAGTAAATTGACATGATTAATAGAATGACATAACTCACTCTATAATGCTGTAAAAATTCAAAATATGTTGATTGGAACTAAGCTGGTAGTACAAATTGAAAGTTTTCCAAAAACGTGTTCAAAAATTCAGACTTGGAAGGAAGTTTTTATAATCATTTTCATTTTAAACATTCGTGGTAAGGATTTGATTTTTGAACAACCAATGCAAAAGATACCAACCGCAGCCATGTCGAAGTTGGGAGGCATTTTGGTGAGGATGTCGTTGGCCAAGTCCTGGATTTGTTCTTGGGGAGACTTGCCTTTCCCGCCTGTTTGTCGCGGCAGAGTCAGCAACACTCCGTCGAACAACTGAAACCAAGCAAGGTTCGAGTCCCAAAATATTAACTTCTTCAACAACTATTTGCTCGGAAGAAGGGACGAAAATGCAGGGTTCGTTTTAATTTCTGAAGCGATTTCAAATACATCAAAGCAGAGCACCAAGAGTCATGGGTGTTTATCGTCGTCAAAATTGTATCACGAATTACCGAATCATAGTACAAAAATGAAAAAATATGAAGTCTAAATATGTCAAAAAATGATTTCACTTTCGATGTCTATGACATTTCTAAAAATTTCCTCTCAAAGATTATTGAAAACTTATAAGTTCATATTTAAAAATTTCTTTATAAAATTAGCCCAGCTCGTTAAAAAAGTTTCCTTTTCTACTGAAAACAATGAGAGCTTTTCAAAAATTTTTTTTCAGCTATTTCAACATTCAGACAAAACGAATAAAGTACCAAACTTCAAACGAGTTTTTCTCAAATTAAGTTGATTTTAGACAGAAATAATGAGAACACAATTTGCTCAGAATTTAATCAAAATCAGTATAGTGCATTTTTTGCAAAATTCAGACTTGAAAACTTACTCCATCAAAAATCAAGCTTACACGACTAAGACAATTGATGAGCAAAAATGATTGAAGTAATCAAATATAGCCCTCAAGAACAAACTTAAAGAAAATTTAAAATTCTAAATTTTGACTAACAAGAAAATTTGTATATGGTTGCTGAAAAGTGTCAATTTCACCGTATAAAATACCAATTGTTCGAAGAATTTAAGCCTCCAACTTTGGAGGCTGCCTTTGATATAAATTGCTCAAAAATTGTTCCGGTGATTTTGTCACAATTTTTGATTGACTGAAAGGAGCTAAAAAAGACATATTTTTGAGATTTTGAGTTAAATTTTCATATCCCAAAATCGCAGAACAAATTGCACCGCATTAGTTTTGGTAACAGTCGAAGGAACTAGTGCTCGCATTTTTTAAATCTATTATTGACCCAATTTGCCAAAAATTTGTTTTAATTTTCCTGTTTTATTCGTTTTCTCCAGGTAACTTAAATCAGCACTAGATTTTCTATTATAAAAAACACCAAACTAAGAAAATTTTCTAGATTTTCTATTATACACAGAGTTGAAGTGCCCTTTGCATACACAGGCAAAAAAAGAATGACCGATAACGCTGCTGGGAAAAACTGAATGAGTAAAACTTTGGGTCTACAAAATTTCTTAAGGGACGCAAGCCAATTACGACGCATTAGCAGTACCAGTCAGTTTGAAAAAAAAATTACCAATTGCACATGCCTCAATTTATAGAGCGGAAACATTTTAGCTAGTATACGAAAAAGTTCTTTAAAAACATCCGACCCTGCCCAGGTTCGACCCTAATATTTTGTTGCGGGTCTCCTCCCTACTTCTACGCTACAGATCCATGATACCTTGAAGCTAAAGAACTATTTGTAATACAAAACTGCTAGTATCAGGGCGAAGCCCTGAATGTTCTGACTGCCTTTTAAGATCTATGGAGCAGTAATAACATGAAAAAATTAAATGTTAACTAAAATAAAATTAACAATTTTTTTTAAATTGAAATTTTTATGAAAATCATCCCCCCACACGCCATATACCATTGAATACCTTCTGTTGATAATGTTTTCAAAACTCCAAATGACGCTAGAGAAAAAACTTGCTTCCACGATAATGTGAAGGAGTTATGACCTTCATTTGCGCAATTTTAATCATCTTAAAAGCTATCGTTGGTCAAACATTGTGTCAGCTTGAAGTGTCAAGAAAAAAATCTTTAAATTTCCGTTAACCAGACAATTTTACGTTGAGTTGATAATTCATTTTTTATATCCACTCTTGGATGTAAGGTTATCTTTTAAACAAACTTCAACAAGACTCCTCGTATTAGGGCAAAACCCTGAATGTTCCGACTGCTTTTTAAGGTTTATGGATCAGTAATAACCTATAAAAATTAAATGTAATAAATAACTTTTAAAAAATTCTAAAATTTGAAAATTTTTCTGAAATCATCCCCCCACACGCCATATAAAATACAAAGTGATAGATTTCGCTTCTAGTAACAAATAAATTATGTCAAATAAGCTTCCTTCAACCAATTTGGAACGATTTCTAAGACGGATTAAATCTCCGCTTACGCGTTAATAGCCCAAAATATATCGCGCATTAACTTTCCTAAATTGACCAAAATGGCAATTTTTAACCCCCCCCCCCAAAAAAAATTACGAAAAGTGAACACAATTGAAATATTTTTCCAAATTTAAGCTCAGGACAACAAAACCTTTCGAATGATATGAAAAAAAAATCCGTCAAAAAAATCCGTTAGTGAAAAAGTCGAAATTGAGCAAAAGAAAAAAAAAACCACCCGAGCACAAATATTCCGTTACTTTCGCTACGAAATTCGGAACAAAAATAGTCGGTGTTAATATCCTTAGCATTGCCTGTACTTAATAGCTGGTTATTGATCAAAATGAGCACATTTTATCGCAACAATATTTGCGCGACTTAGGTTGGAAAAAAAGTTAGTTCATACTATAACACAAGCTATGCTTGTGTAAAAAAAACACCGAGCTAAAAAAATCAATTCGTTTCTTGAGATCAATTTCAGGCATATCAAAGAAACTTAGAAACGTTTGGGACTAATTTTTCTTGTTTCTTTTTTTTTAGTTTAAGAAAATAACTAATTTTGCAAGCTCTGTGTTGTTTCCTGAAACAAAAAATGACTCTAAAGCACTAATTGACGGACGTTTTTTTGCATTCTTTAATGATATCGTCAAAATGTGAAACATATGTCCTGAGATTGCCTGCCATGACATTGATATTTTGTCCATACGAGCGTTACCTTGACTTTTTTTTTATTTAACCCCGGCCCAGCTCTCACCTTTCCACCTTATTAGACTTTTCATTCCGTGAACCGCAGCCGATCCCTCTTTGAAGAGGCGGATGACACTTGGACCCCTCTAACCGTTACCGAAGCGGGATTCAAACCCACAACCATAGTGTTAACGACCGCGAGTCTTACTCACTCGGCCATGACCGCTCGTTGACTGCCATCATCAGGTTTAGCACAACTTGGCTAATTTCTGCTGCAACTGTGCTACCACTCAAATTTTCTCGACGCAAAAATAACGGCCGAAAAAAGCTGAACAAACTAACTCAGTCTGGAAAGTCTGTAGAAAATAAATATTCTTAGACAGGCTGAGCAGCCTTTGAAAGATCTTCTATAATTTTTAGGAAAAAAGTGTCTATCAATGACCTAATTTGAAACTCAAAAGCATATTTTTTTTATCTGCAACCAATTTTGGTCATACTATGAGGTTTCAAAATTTGCCAATTCGGCCAATAATTTTTTTTTTAATTAGACTACTTCAAAACGCATAAAAATGTTTACCTGTTGTGTCTCTTGGTTGTCTTTGGTGATGTCGGCGTTGTCATGCAGTCCGAACACTTCTGGATTGGGGATGATCGGCAGTTCTGTGACATAGTCTACGAACGACTGGTGTCCATTGTCATCCGGACAATAGTACACGCCAGACTGTGAGAAGCTACAATCAATCGCAAAAAGGACATTGCAAAAATTTAACAATCGAAAAGCATATAGCAAAACGACATTTTCAATAGCGGGGGATCCAACCTTTTAGCAAACCAGTTCTTTTTCAGTATTAATCATTTTGCGGGAAACAAGCGCGCATCAAAAATGCAATCTTTGGTTCAAATTTTAAAAAGAGTAAAAATGGCAAAAAATGTGACCAAACTGCATAAAATGTGGGCTAAGCTGGGTTTTAAATAGTTAACGGAGATATATAATCAATTTGGTCCATATAAAGAAAGGTAAAAAAATTAAATTTTTTTTTCAGAATTGAGTTTTCACTTTCCAACATTTTCTAACTGCTGTAATCTACCATTAATAGTCAACTCTCACCTGAAGTTTTGCTGTTTGATGATGTCTGGATTGTAGCAGATGATCAATAGAGACATGAGGAGTCGTCTGTCTTTGTCGTCTGTCACTCTCCCTCCGTAGTTGCACTCCCCTGTCAGGTAGGAGATGGCCTCCCATTGGGGCTCTTCATAGTCATTCAAAAACATCTAAACACCACTCGTGTTAATTGTGCCCATAATTGTGAAAAATTTTTATTCATTCCATTGTTTCTAGCTTGTACTGATGGATGATGACTTTTTGATGCAAATGTTTTTATCAACATTCATGTTTTCCCTGAGATCATCCAAAATAACAACTTGAAGAAACTTCCTGGTCCATTCTTATGGCAGAAACACCGATTGGTAGATAAATGCCATAAAATCAAAAAAAATTTCAACTGTTCAAAAATCGGATCTAATTTTTATTTATTTTTTTCACCCATTTTTATTAGTGAAAACTGATTGGCTAATATAACGATCTGTCATGAAAAGTTCACATTCTCTTTAAAGCAATTTTTCTGAAAAACAATAGCTAGAAGTAGGAAAAAACGTTCGTAAGATGATCAAGTAGTTTTTATTCAATCAAGTTACATAGATTCATCATGGATACCTGCAACTGTCGCATGCTGATTCTGAGATCGGACTCGTTGAACTCGTAGGGAATATTCCACCCAAGAGGTCCAAATTTCCTCCTCTCCTGCACGATTGCGTGGAAGAAGCACAGTCCGAACAGGATCTTGTGCCAGTACTCTGGCTTGTTGCACCCGTCGAAAAATTC
The DNA here is from genome assembly GCF_963678635.1 of Symsagittifera roscoffensis. Lineage (NCBI taxonomy): Eukaryota > Metazoa > Xenacoelomorpha > Acoela > Convolutidae > Symsagittifera > Symsagittifera roscoffensis. The sequence continues at coordinate 19,950,365 of NC_087063.1, forward strand.
AGAGTCTGAGATCGGGTCATTCTTGTAGGATCGGATCAAGTTGGCACGCAGTCCTTTAGGAGGCTCATTGGTCATTTTCACACCTGTAACAAAAATCATATACACGTAAAATGTTGAGCGATATATCATAGTAAATTTTTTTTAGTCATGGTTCGAGCAGTTTTAAAAAACTACGAAAGGTAATTTAAGTTTCAAAAAAAGGTTTGAATATTTTTGATCAAAATTTGACGAATTCACTTTACACCGCAGTGAGAAATCACCCAAAAGGGGATTAAAAAGTAAATACGTTACTAGGGCTGTAATTAAAAAGTTTTTGATAGCCCCCTACCCATGCACAAATGTAAAATTCTGAAAAAAATCGAATTTTCTTTACGTTTATTTTTCTTTTTTTTTAACAATGATAACAGTTGTCGGATATTTCTGTAGTACTTGCACTTCAACCGACTAATTTTTGTTATTCCTAGTTACCGTTCTGCAGGATGGACACTGGGAACTGGTCGGTGGGGTATGACGTCAGCCACAGTCTGAAGTCTGTGTGGGTGTTCTCTGGAATGATGGTCTCCTCTGTGATCTTCTCCAGAGTGGACATCCAGGAAGTGGCCAAGTGGCAGTTCTGCAGAACCACCCACGTTCCGTCTTTCAATGCTTTGTCTATGTACCGAGTAGCCACAGGACCCTGAAACATGGCATTTATAAGTATATTACATTAAATGCAAATTTGTTGGCAATAAACTTTTCGGTCAATGAACCTAAACATTACGATAAACAATGTCAAAATTTAATTAACCTCAAGAGAAGCGTTTTTGACCAATTAAGTTGCTCAAGGTCACCTATATTGCCAACAATTTGGCATTAACTACAACAAGACGTTTTTTGTTCCTAGTCTCATTTGTTTAGGCTATACATGCACTTGTTAAAACCTTTAAACAAGTGTTGTTACACTAGAAAGTGATGTTTGTACACTAAAACGGCCACGGGATCTTAAAACAAACCAGATCACGTTAAAACTCCCAATCTTAATTTATTCATTTATTTGGACTCCATTCACTCCTTGAAACGAGTAGTTGCGAAACAAATTGACGTTTGTACACTTAAGTTGATTAAAAACATCATTTTTCATTTGTATCAGTCGTTTTTCTCTCCAATTGGTTGAAAAAAAATCCATAATTACTACTTGCCTGTCCCTGTCCGAGTGACACTGTCTGTACAGCGTCTCCAGTCAGTCCCTTGTCAGCCGCGAACTTCAGCAGGGAGTTCATGGGGTCCGCGCCCGGGGACAGGACAAAGATCAGGGGCGAACAGCAGTTGGAGTCCATGAAAGTACCTGCCAAGTCAAATGTCGGTGGCTCAATGAACTGTTTGCCTTGGTACTCGGAGATGAATTCCTGAAACATACATTGGATTTCATGTCAAAATTTAAATGATACCATTCTAGTTGAAACACTTGATTTTTGATTCTTTTTGAAAAATACTTGCATGTTAAAGTTTAAAAAAGTATTCTTAAAAAAAACATCAAAACTACCATAACAAAAATAGTCTTAAATCTATTTAAGAATTATTGCTACAAACTGACCTGTACGGCGGGCACGACTTTATCTGGTCTGAAACATCTCAGCACAACCATTCTGTCCAGACCTCTCAAAGAGTTCCATTTTCCAGGGTAGGGAGCCTCGTGAGGCGTGACGTCATCGTAGAACTTCTGCCAGGCATCCGGCTCATTCTGGACATCTTCCATCAGACCATTAAGGTTGGGTAGATTGGATGCACGAACAATCTCACCCCATGATTTATCTGAGAGCCACTGAGGCGATGGGTTCGGATGGGGGTTGTCAAGGGCCACGCCTCCTGTCAGCAAGAATCGCCAGACGTCATCGTCGACTCTGTCACTGGAACAGAACTAGGGACTAGTATCATGGCGGAAGAATCGAATGCCAGAAAGTTTTAAACAAATCGAAAGCCTTTACATTGTCCAAACATGGTTTAGATCATCACGTTTTGAATCAGATTTGTAAACACTGATTTCAGGCAGTCTAACATGGTTCGGTTTCAACCAGTCCTTCTGAAAGTTTCCCATAGCATACCCCTCTTTTTAGCTACAATCATCAACATGGGTCATGTACTAATATTCATTGGCAAAACTAATGCATGCAACCAGCAAAAACTTTCACTACACTACGCTTATTGAAAAACGCAAACTCGCAATCTGAAGCAATATTGACATAAAGATAGAAAAGTAAGAAACAATTACCGTCCATATCTGGAATCAATCAAATCAACCGACATTTATAAAAAACAAAACGTTAAAGGAAACTATTTGAAACATCATAACTCGCTCTTTCTCAAAAATACAAACGCTTTTTTGCAAGCTTGCTCTTTTTAAATTTTTCCGTTAAATATTTTTTAATGTTTTACAATTTTCCTGGCCAGATAACTGGTAACTGTTCATCATTCAAAAACTTAATTCAACTGATCAAACTCTGAATTCAATTCGAATTTAATTACAATGCCTTGTTCGAAATTCATTTCAGTCGACGAAGAGTTTTTCAGTCGTATTTCAATCAATTGTACAATACAAACCTTCCTTTCATGATTCCGATGGTGAGGATGAGGGAGAAGAGGAGTTTGTCTTTCTCGAAGAGACTCCTGCACACATTCCTGTAGATGCTCTCAGTGAAGTGCTCATTCAGACTCTCAATTCGCTCCTCCAACACCTCAGACTTGGCTGAGTTTTGGATCGACTGAAATGTTTGCAATCATAAAGCTGGAACCTGATCCAAACTATATGTTATTATTGGTTATAAATTAGATATTTTATCCCTATAAAATATTAAAGACTGACCAATCACACTCCATCTAACTAACAACCCACTTATTTGTAAGTGCTGAAATTACTTGTAATTTCAGCACCAGAGCATTCTGAATTTAACTTAAAACCTAGTTGCTTTCTCCAAGAGACCGACTCGTAACAAACCAGTATACTCTAGATCTATTGAGACTAAGAGATATAAGAGTAAGATTAAGATCGGTATTAGACTAAGAAGTTGCACGAATCTATCCGGCCGAAAATAAGATAGCGTGACGAGCAGACCGTGTACCCAATCTGAAATTACTCTATGAGTTAGACCATCCGTCCCAACTCAAAGCGTTGAAACAGAGTCAACATAGATATCAAATTGTTTGCCTATTCTTATGTGCCTAATTTTCGGGGGGCCTCTGATACTTGGTTTTGTACAAAATTTACAAAACCCCAGGACGATAATTGATTTCGTCATGTTTGTTAGAAAACCATCGGCCTTCAGCCGACATTCGGCTTCGAAGTCTTTGACCGCTTAACAGTATTTTGGACTGTTTTGTATCGGACTGTTTTTTTTCGTTCGTTTTCATGATTTTTTTGGACTGATCTGCAATAATTTTGATCCATCCCCCAGAAATAAGACTCCAGAGAGTAATGCAATATTAGTGGCCCAGCTTAATCTTGATTGAGGTACCTGGTTGATATGTTTCAAGAAAAAATGATGCGGGAGAAAATGGGTAATTTTCAAAAATTGACTTCTCCGCAATCCATAAACGTTTTTCTACTAAAGCAAGGGAATAGCACCTAATGCAGATAAGGATGCCGCAACCTATTCTTTCAATTGAACCCTGAATCTCTGAATTGGCAGGGTTGTTTTTTGAGAAAACCTAAGAAATGGGTCAAACAATCCCCCCATTGAAACTTTCGAAAGCCGTAGAAAAAAGAATAAATTGAAAAAAAATAGCAGAATTTGCAGGCGCACAGAGTAGTAGCCAGTGTTTCCAGTAGTACCACTTTTTGAAAACCAGGAGAGCTTTTGAGAAAAAATAAATTTTTGCGACAATGTCTCAAAACAACCAAATAACCTAGAAAAAATCACATACATTTTCATATAGCTGTTTTTATCAAACAAGAAATGAAATTGATCGTGACGTTTATGAAAGACTGTCTCGCTTTAATTTGAAAAAAAAAGCAAATGATAAAAACGAAACAAGGATAGCCAGTTACTGTGCAAGTAGCACAGAATGTTCCGACCATAGTCTTAAAAAATACAAAAATAGTTTTTTTTTTCGAATTAGTGTCGTTATTTCTGCGTGGTGTGATAAAAAGATCAGAAAAAAAATTAACTTAAGCATATTCGACAGTCATCGTAAAATAGGCCAATTGGAGAACAGTTTTTGTAGAAAAATGACTAGAAAAACGAAAAAATCGTATAAAAATTCAAAAAATTTTCTAAAAATGTTTTCGAGTTTTTTGCAGAATTTTTGTGAATTTTCAAGTTTTTGATTAACAAAGTGAAGCCAAAAAACTCGAAAAACTAACTTTACTCGAGTAACAATAAGTATTCACGGCTTAAATTAAGCATAAATAAGCGATTGTAACCTGCACGCTCTCCTTATTAGCTTAAAATTAGAGCAAAAATCAAAAATTCTCAAATTTTAATGTCGTTCGAATCACGACTGAAAGGGCTTTAACACGATTTATCACTCGAATCAATCCGGTAATTTTTTGCGACACCTGATTTTGCAAGGAAAACAAAAAGAAAAACCTAAAACACACCCGAATACAAAGTTCCTCCACATTTTTCAAATAGTCGAAACAACAAGAATATGCTCGGAAAACACTTGATTTTTAGGAATTTTTTCACAAAGAAATTATATTTCGTTACAATAGAGAGGTTTCATTTTTGATTATGCCATAGTTTTTTGACAAAATATAAAAATTGTGCCGTGTGAATAAAGTATGGATCATTTGATATATGACTCACATTCAGGTACAAATTGATGAACCAAGCGAGACTGTATTGGTACATGGGCTCAATGTTAGCCATGTCCGAAATGCAGAAGAACAAGATAGAAGCATGCTTCGCCACTGGTGTGTATCTATAACAATGTCACTCAAATAATAAAAAATCTATAGCGAAAATGAACAAAGAAAAAAGCTCCCAATGGGATTCGAACCCGCTTCTAGTCTCGTCGATCTCGATTTGAGTTTTTTCAGCAACCGCTTGCTTGGCAGAGATGTCCTCTGACAGAACTTTTGACGATGACAAGATTTTGATGGCTTTCTCGTCTTCCAGAATATTTCCCTAAATTCACGAAAAGCTGCCAGTAATTTGAGGACCAAATAAATTGGCATCTTGTGGCAACGATTTCAGAGCCAGGTCTAGGACCTACTGCATGGAGTTATTAAGCAATGAATGAATGAAACCACAGATCAAACTGCCATAAGAAACTATTGTCGTTTTTTTCTCTTTCGGAGAATTTAACCATCGCGCTAGTCGTCCACTTACGGAAGAGGTGGTTAGAACTTCAAGGATCTGGTCCTCGATCTCCTTGAGCTGTCGCTTGTTGGCAGCCGACTCTAGAATCAACTCGTTCTTCTTCTCCTCCAACTCTGGCTTCTCCTTGGCCGCCACAATACTCAACAGCTGGTCTTGCAGACCCAGAGGAGTAATCATGAAGTTCAACAGCGTCACCTGAAACATCATGGTACTACATGTGCAAAACCGATTACAATGTCAAATTTTCTTGCCGACAAGTAATTTGAAAAAAAATTCCGAATACTATCAACTTCCCTTTCAAAATCTCAAGTTTCTCATAACAGTCAAAAGTTCATTTTGTATAAAAAGAATCACGCGCCTATTTGATTGACGATATTGTTTTAATTCATGTTTTTTGTCAAGACAAGCAATTTAGAACTTTTTTCTGTGAACTCCCACCCTTTTGTTGAGACCGCTTAATTGACTCTTTTTCATTAACTGTTTTTTTTACATTCTTTAATCGTTCCAGAATTACCCGTATTGTTTAGTACCTTGACAGCCACTTCTGGCAAGTAGTGTGGATTCCTCATTCTGGTGGTCATGTAGAAGCGGAAGTCATGCGAGTACTCGATTACGTTCTCCCCCAGTCGCAGATACTCCACCCCCTGCTGCTTGTACGTCTGCTTCAGAAGAACCGGCTCCAAAATCGCATCCAACTCCTCGCCCACATTTTCCATCAGCACTGCAAATCAAATCAAGCCGCGATTGAATTGTTAAGAATCACTCAGTTTCAGACTAAATAAATGTGTTTCTTTCCCCCTTTTGCAATTCCAACTTAAAGGAAAATATGGGGATGTGCATGGCAAGATGGCCCAAAACGAACTAAGTTTCATGAAAATTCCATTCATTCTTCAAACTCAAACACAAATGCCTGACAATCCTGTTTTTTTGTGAGACCTTTTCCATTGAGCACCATATGACAGAATACCTCAAAAAAACTGTTTTGCTACTTAAGTTTTTTATTGTTATGAAACTTAAAGTGAGGCGAAAATTCGTAACAGGCGATAATTCGTAACAAGCGACGATTCGTATCAGTAGATTAAGCGGGGGAACACTGATAACGCGCAATATTCCTCTCATAGCGGATGTAAGCGCAGCGGAGCAAGCGTATTCTACTTGCCAATGGCTTGTTACAAATTGTCGCCTGTAACGAATTGTTGCCTGTACCGAATTGTTGTTCTACCGAAACTTAGCACGACAAGTGTACCAATTAATTTAATTCAAAAGTTTAAAATCTTAAAATCATGATACAGAACCATGCTAAGAACGCGGTGAACATAAGACAATTCATTTTCGTGGAGAATGAGGGGAAACACGACTGTGTTACCTGGAGTGCCGAACTGGATGGAGTTCTCGAGAGTCCTGACGTAGTTGGCGTCACTCAACTTCACAACCTGCATCTTGTTCTTCTTCTCCATATTCTTCACCCACTTGTTCGCCTGTGCTGCACAAAAACAAAACACAGCAGAATAAAAAACAAAATAGATCAATGATCCTACAAACATAAATGTATTCTGAAATCACATCTTTAAATGTTCATAAAATATAGTCCACGAAATGCGTTTGTGGGCAAATTGTTTTTTTTTTGTTTTGCATTAATCGAACTTAGGAGTTAATTTCTAATGTAAACTGCACTCAATATACCGTCCCAAGTGGTCTAGGACTAAATCATCCAGGATATAATTCTCCAGGAAAAAAAATGCCCCTGGATAACGTCCCCCAGGACAAAATTTACCAAGTATACACAGTCCACGGCTTCCAAGTATACCCAGTCCACTGCTTCGTAAATGGAAGAACATTTCCCTGTATCTATGCCCGACTCCCCGATAAACGACAGCAAACATCATGTCTCCCAATTCAATCATGATAAACTTTGGAATAGCTTGCGTCAATTCTGAGGGTGACAAATTTCCGGACACAGAAATCAAGGTTTGTTTCTTTCCCTTTTTGCAAGCGATTTATAGAAAAATACTCGAATTTGGTCATGTTGCCAGTATCAAAAGATGAAAGAATTCGGTCTTATTATACGTTAATCGGCTGCTCTTGATTTTGCACTTCTTCACATTAGAAGCCTGGTACAAACAAATCCTCAAAATTTTCTAAATTCTCGACGACATCAGGAACTATTTTGAGCACACCTTCGCAGGCAAAAATGCGAGACTCGAGCAGACGGAAGTCGCGATTTGACATGGATATATGGAACGTCTAATGCAGGACCATTGACGACCTCCCAAGAGCAAGCAATGCCCTCGAAAGAATTAACCGTGGCTTTGAACGTAAGCTCCAAATGTCAACAACTCCTGATATATGAAAACTAATTAGCCATTCAGCGGCACGAATCGCCGCAATTATTTAGCTTCTCTCAAATGGGAAAACAATTAACAAAAAAGGAGAAAAATTTTGGGAGAATAAAGAGAATGTATGCTCTGCTGCTAACTACAAGAGTTGGATTACCTCAAAACCATAGCTGTCAACTTGACCTTTTAGTTTTCAGTCTTTACTTGAATGCGAAGATTTCAAACTAAAAACTTGATGATTTTGTCTTAGGTGATTTTATACGGTGGGATTTGGTTCTGGGGGATTTCATCCTGGGATATTTGATCCAACAGCGCGATCAAAGTTATAATTCAAATTGTAAAACAGACTAATTAATCGTCAGACTAATTAAAACTCACTCTGAGGATCGATCATGAGTGGCCACCTCTGGCTGTTGTCCACAATGATTCCGTTGTCCACTGAGAAGCTGTCCACAGGCAGTCCGGCTATGTTCCAGTCCCTGATCTTCACTGGTTCTCCGAGAGTGTTGGCCATGGAGAAAACTTCAGAGCAGGGGATCTTCTTCTCACGACACTTCTCCATCCACTTGTGAGTCGCCTCCTGGAAACACAAAAAGATATCAAATTTATTTTAGAAAAAATACTGCTGAATTTTAAATGATTGAAGGAACATCCATCCAATATCAAAACAACTCGTAAATGCTAAATGCAGAACGCAAAAAAAAATGCAGAACGCAGCCGCTTATTTGACAAACTCGCGAAAAAATTAAACTGACTTAAAATTGCTAAATGCAGAACGCAGCCGCTTATTTGACAAACTCGAGAAAAAATTAAACTGACTCAAAATTGCAGCAATTTTTGAGCGAAAAAATTGTGATAATGAAAAATTTCGAAACTGAAAGTTCTTCCATTACATTCGCTCGCTATGATGAAAAAATCAACTTCTTTTAATCTGTAATTAATAAGATGCTTACAGTTCTGAAGTCGACTGTGAATGTTCCCAAATAAGCGACAATAGCTGAAGACACCAACACATCTCCAGTTATGTTGATATACCTAAAACAGATCCAGAGATTGTTTCGCTTGCTTGTCGAATGCTATTGGCATTTACAAGTCTCTTTGCCCGCTCATTAGATTCCAGAGCTTCTCATCTATTTTGGCCGAAAATTGTAGCTCAGCTGTTTCATTACATTTTTGGTTTCAAATCAAATTTTTAAAAAACGCCACAAGATATCATACCAAAAACCCCATTGTAAAGATACAGTGACTAAAAAACCCATACCAACTTAAAATATCGACGACTCATGGGCTTGTTTCTAAATTTATTTGTTGATTATCAGGCTTCAAGGGAAGATTTTTTTTATAAAAGAAGATAGGAAGAAAACTTTCATCCGAAATAATAAACACAAACTACAAACAAGGATAGCCGGTTGCTGCACAATTAGTACTGCATATTACGACTATACTCTTTAAAAAACACACACACACAAAAAAGTTTTTTCTTTCTTTTTCAAATTATTTGTGCGTGATTTGAAAAAGTTTTTCGTGCGTGATTGGATAAAAGCATCTCAGGAAAACTTACTGAAGTATAAAAAGCCTAAGCGCTTGCTTGAATCACTTTAAGCCTGCTCGCTTATAATGAACCTGCTCGCTTGCTTTACTCGCTCGAAATTCAACTGAAACTTTTAAACCAGTTTTTCTCGACTTTGGGACAACTTTTTGCAAGTTTCTTTCTGTCGTTCGAATTAAGACTGAAAGAGATTTAACATGTCGTACCACTTGAATCATTCCGATGATTATTTGTGGTAATTGTTTTTGGTTTAAAAACAAATTAATCCTGCTCGCTCACTTTATTCGCTCGAAATTAGACCAAAAACTTTTTGCAAAATTTCCACCGTTAAACCAGCGAATGCAAAAAACTTGAATATAAATATCTTTTGACTCACTCCAATGAATATTTCTTCTACTTGATTTTGCGAGAAAAAGCAAAAAAAAAGAAAAACCCACCCGAATACAAAGTTTTTCCCCATTTTCAATGCTTGGAACAAAAACTCATCAAGTATCATTGAGCTAGAAAAAAAGCAAAAAGACATCTGTGAAGACAAGCAAAGTAAGGAGTCTCCCTTGAGAAAAACGTGAAAAACAGACAAATAGACTCGTATGAAGAAAATCAGGAAGAAGTCTAATTATTTTTGAAGAATTTTCAAAGAAAAAAATGCCATACGGTTTGTTTCTTACTTTTTTTATTCAATTAACCCAATTCAGATTAATTGAAACAATATGTATGATTTTATTCCGCTGGGAAATCTAAAAAATGAACACTACTTTGAAAAAAATCAGTCTCGTTTTTAACGCCGTTTGTACTTTTGTTAATTAGGCGCTCAATTTGCCTTCCATTTACCAAATTAATTTAAAGTGACCTTAGAAATAAACAAGAACGCTCGTATATCAGGGCGAAACATTGATTATTTTGTTTGCCTTTGAAGGCGAATTTCAAAAAAAAATTGTGATTGAAACATTGATAAAATTAAGTTTTTATTTCATGTTTTTTTTTTCAATTTTTCTCCCAACACACTAATATAAGCTAAAAAAAGTAGCGTCTCATATCCTAAAACCAAATGACCTGCCTCAAGTCAATTTGCAACTCCTTAAACTGTAACTGACGCGTGTTATAAGAACGCAATATGTCCCGCGTTAAATAACCCAAATTAGCCAAACCCCCAAATTTACACAAAAAAAAGATCACAAGAGAAATATTTTCAATAGTTGAGCGTCACACAACAATATCTTTCAGATAGTACGAAAAGTTTCTGCTTAAATAAAACTTAGCTAAAAATCGAAAATTTATAGAATAAAAAACCATCCCAAGCATAAGTATTCCGCTTTTTCTTCAAAAGTCGAAACATTTAAACGTCGAATCGAAAAAAGTTGAGCGAAAACAATTTTTAAGACTTTCCTAAAATAAAAACAAAAAATGAAATCTTAAGCCCTAAACAAGTGTCTTCACTTCGTCCATTGACACTTAAACTGAAACAATTTTTTAAATTTTCCTAAAAAAAACACAAAACACAAAAAATGAAACCTTAAGCCCTAATAAGGGTCTTCACTTTGTCCATTTACACTTAAACTGAACGTGAAAACTCGAGAAACAAAGTAAAGAAAACCAAATTCAGTTATACTGATTGACGTGATGAGAAACCTTATCCTCAGCTCCTCAGCACTCACTTGAAGCCGAGATCCTCTGCGTTTTTGGACCACCGGTCTTTCTCTCCTCCCAGACCTCCGATAAGTTTCTCGGCTCTGTCCAGTTTCTTACCACAGAGATCGATGTTGAACTCCAGCTCCTCCTTCTTCTTAGTCATCTCGTCTAACTTATCCTGCAGTGTCTGCAACTTGTCCACAATCTACCAACAAAAAAGTAGCCATAGTTTAACATTTAACAAGGCCATGAAAACACACTTCTGATGATATGATTTGTTCATACAGATCAGTTCAATAAATAGTTCAAATGCAATTCCGGCCAAAACGTCGAACCCGATTCCAAAATCGGAAATTTTCAAACGTGATTCCATATTCAACTTACGGCTTTCAATTCAGCTCTCTTCGCATTCAGTTTTGTCATCTGAACCTCAAGCTCGCCCTGTGCTTCGGCTAACTTGATCTTCTTCGGGGCGACAACCTTTGCAACTCGCTCATACACCTCCATCGCCAGGACCCACTTACACAGCCCCTCACACGCAGTCGACACATTTCGCACCACTTCTGGTTTGAAAAGGGGGTGGTCCACAAACTTGTCTCGGATCTTCTTCATCACAGGCCCCGGAATGTTGTCCTTGTCGAACTGCTGCAGGTACTCGAGAAACTTCATGTCTCCCAGGAGTTTCAGAGAGGGTCCCCAGTAGTCTTCGACCATCTTTCCAGATCCAGACGGGTCCGGTTTTCTAAAAACACTTACTGGGTGCAAAAGTTTGGACATGATTGTTTTTACGCTTTTATGTTTTAATAAACGATTTTTGCTTAATTAATGGATGTAATATATAATTAGGTTCAAACTATTGTACCCAAAATGTCTGTGTATGTCTGGCTTATTTTTAAAAAAGCATATTTTACCCGCAAGAAAATTTTTCAAAAAAAAGCAGCACAAAAAAAACATCGAAGTTTACCGTTCGGCCTTCTGTTGTCTCATGACACAGACAGCCTCCATGACGACCTTGACAGCCTCGGGTGGGTTCTTCATGGCCTTCACAATAGTGATATCAGAGGGCTTCAGAGTGTTCAGCGCCGACATAGCCGCCTAAACAGTTATACCATTGTTAGTAATAATTATTAAAACGCTCTAGCCTAAGGGAAAAAAATTAACCAGTTAACAGAATCATCATCGTGTTTTGGTCACTCAAACGGTTTTTTAGCCTATTTACAAAAAGATTTGAAACATAAATCAAGTCTTTTGTTTGACACAGTTAGTTTTGTCAAGAATTAAGTGCTGTCTATTATTTGATATCGTTTATTTTGTCGAGATATGGGGAGTTTGAGTTGTAGGGTTGTGTTACATTTAGGGCGGGCATGGCCTCAGCCAGATCTGCCTCGCACTCGTCTTTGATCTCCTGCGCGGCAGCTGCAGCCTCATTGGCCACTGCCTCATCCGCCGCCACTATCTCCTTCTTCGCATCCACCTGAAGTTCAAATTATTATAACGTCTCGATGACGTAAACTATGCCTAAATCACGATACAAATTGAGGTACAAATTATTCCATCTATTAGTTTTAGTGTATCAGTGTTCGAAAACGTATCGAAATGATTTCAACATTTTTAAAAGACAACAATTGTTTTTCTCTGTTACAACAAACCCTATTTTGCCAATTTTTGCTAAGATTATTTACCCACAAGCTAATAACTCATGTATGTACTGATCGTCTATCTCTTCACATCGCAGCATTATTGACCTATTTAAAAAAATCATTTTGTTCCTTTTTAGGCCCATTTGAATGAAAATAACGGTACCTCGACGGAATCCTGCTCCACTTTGACCATAATCTTATCAGTCTCGGCTGAAGTTTTTTCCAATTCAGGTTTCAGGGCCTCCAGCTCAGCCTGCATCACCGACACTTGAGAAGAAGCAAACGCCAGCTGTTCCAGACCGTTCTCGTATCGGAACTTCAGTTGTGAGATCTCCTCTCGCTTCTGGGTCAGGAGTTTCTTGTACGTTTTGATGAGCTCCAAGTACGAAGTGGGAGTTACGTAATTGTGACGTTTCAGTTGTTCCAGGAACCTGCAAAAATACATCATGAGATACAATGAAGCATTTTAAATTTCATTACGAGTTCAAATATGACTTGGTTAGACAGTATCTTTTTGAAATTGGGTACTTATGAAGCCAGGAGCTAAAAAAAAGGTAGATAGTTTTGAGCTTGAAGTGCAATTTTTTAAACCAATTTTCAAAAAATAGCTATTGATATGGTTATTTTTTGAAATAGCTTAAGGATCAAGCTATTGTTTAAATTATTTTTCTTCTAATTTGACCTAGACCGAATAACATTTCAAATCTATCAAATTTATTTCAGTGTTTATTTTTCGGAATATATTTTCTGTGATCACAAATGAGGACTGACCTGATGGACATTTGTCGGACGTCCTCGTGGAAGTATTTGCACATCCACACAGTGGCCGCCTTCACACTGTCTTCCATGTCCAGGGACTCCAGGAACCGGTTGGCAACCAATTCCAGTGCATCAGACGGCCACGGCTAAACGCATCATACCATCATCACGGTCGCTATGTACTTTTTACCCTCCTGTACAAAAAACTGTAGTCTAAAAACTCTCTTCAATTTACCAGACAGTTTCCTTGATTTCAATATAACATCATTTGATTGAAAAGTAGCTTGGTTCTGCAGCTTGGAAATGTGTTATAATAATAAAAATATTTTACACAGAGGAGAAGCAGAGCTTTGCACCACTTGCGATACAACACAAACATAGTATGACAACAAGCAGACGGAAAAAAAGACGAAAGCCGCTAAGTCGAAAACACGTTTTGAGAATGTCGAGAAAAACTAGACCTACCAAAAAGTTCTTTTTTGACTCAATTTGGCTTGAATAAAGTTCATTTTGAAAAAAAAACATGCCAAATTAGAGAATTAAAATTTAACTTGAATAGAAACAAGAACCGATGATTTTTCAGCAGACTTATAGTGAGCAAAAAAAAACTGTTTTTATAAAAAAAAAAACTTTTCAGAAACTTTAAACACCCCTCAAAAAACTCAAACGCATCCCCGAAGCCAATTAGGTATTAACAGAGAAAGTTTTAAGCATAATAAACAAAACAAAAAAAAACAAGAGCGAGAGAACGGAAATTATATTACACCGGAGTTGGTTAATTTAAAACCACAATTAAAACACAGAGGCGACGCGAAGCTTCGCGCCACTTGCTATACAACACAAGCCTTAAAAAGAAAACGTACAAAAATCGAAAAAAAAATGTTGAAAAAGTAAGTTCACCAAAAATTGAATAGTCGTATGTCTCGATAGAAGTTCATTCTGGGATAACTTGCCAGACATTTGACCATTAAAATAGTAACAGAACAAAGATTACGAAGAGGAAAAAAAGCCGACAATCTATGATCAGACAAATTTAAACGAAAAAAGATGGCTTCATTATTTTTTTAAGTTTCAACACACTCCAGAAACTACAAAAAACAACACTGACACTTGCAACTTCAATGAAAGTTGCTTGCAGCACAAGCAAAAACCGTGATGTGGCAACTTAACAGACAAAATTTAAGCAAATAAGCAAAAGTCCGACTTATCAGTTTTTACCGGAAAAAAATTTCAATTGCATACAATCTGAAAAAATCAAAACCCGGCCGCGATCAAACTACAGACCATAGGATACAAAGACAGCGGCGTTACCTCTAGGCCAAGAGGGAGAGAACCTTGAAGCTGTTGAGATTCAATAACAAAGCAAGTTTGAGACGTGTACACAGAGGCGAAGAGGAGCTTCGCAACACTTGCGATGCAAAAACACTGCGCTACAAAATAGTGATTAAAAAAGGAGAGAAGTAAAAACAATTCTGAAAAATTATGTTAGAAAAAATAGCTTGAAAAAAAATTTGACAAAAGTTGGAAAGTTAAAGCTAAAAAAAGAATTTCATATTTGTATCGGATGAAGTTCAAAAACAGCCCCCGGAAAAATAGCCTAGTACCCGATTGCAATACCCTTGCTTATTGCAAGGTTAAAAATTCTTTACGAGAAAATTTTCCAGTTCGCGATAACACGACACTTGCTATTGCAAGTGTAATACTCAAAATTAAATCCATACTTAAATCCATGATATAAGCCGATAGAAAACTAACAAAAATATGAACTCCATTAAAAAAACACGATACATGACTCGATGGAATCTTGGCCAAAAACCACAAATTTTTAAGTTAAATGGAAAAAATACAATCGGAAACGGAAAACATCTTTTTACTACCTAAATGAAGGTTTTTACTACCTGCTGTGAACAAAGTTATTTACAGGAAAAAAATCTAGTATCCGATTGCAATACCCCTGCTTTTTGCAAAGGTAAGCAGATTCTTAATAGAACAATTTTTTAATATAAAATGATTTTGATGGACATAATATGATTTTGATGGACAAGTTGTTTACAAGAAAAGATTTATGCTCCAACTTGATCAGGCTGGCTAATTGCGAGCATAATAATTGCATATGTAATAAATTCGTGCACTGCAATCGACAGAACAAAACTTTCAGTAGCTCAAAAAAATCTTCAAATTTTTCAAAAAAAAAGAAATTCCTAAAAACAAACTTGTAAAACAATTACTTACACCAATATGTCTTCAGAAAAGTTATTCAGAAGCTTAGACGAAAGCAGAACTTTTTAAAAGTGTGCTACGAGAACTAATCCGACAAAATAAAAAGTTTGAAGATAGTCCGATAAAGCAAACAAATTCTAGTTTCCAAAAGCAACAGGTCCCGAGAACATTCAAAAAATAAGCTTTCGTCGCATCAAGCAGAGTTTGTGTTACCATCAGGCTTGTTGATTGATTTTGAACAATATGAATTTGAAACACGTGTAAAGTTTTACGTATGTGAACAAAGTTCTTTACGGGGAAAAGTATAATACCCGGTTGCAATACCCTTGCTAATCGCAAGGGTAAGAACACATAGTAAACTAACCAATCCAAAATATTTTTCCGTTTTAAAGAAGAAGAAATGCTTTCCGTTCCTTATTTAAACACATCATAAAGATATTATTTCAACTTAAATTTTGCAGCTAAAACAAACCGCAGCGAGCGCTCATGGATTTTAACAGATCATAATGGATTTCCGAGACAAAACAAAAATGCATTATAATCCATTACTGACGTGTAAATCAGACAACGCAATCAATTATATTGGCATTGAAATCGATAATTTTCCAAAAAATATATATTCATGATCCATGATAATCGAATATAACCTATTATTTTTGGCACTAAAATTGATTACTTTTTGCCAACATAATCCATTATACTTAATTGTTTTTGAAATATAACGTGCGGCTGATATCATTCAACCATTAAACATCCCCCACCCCCCTTACTTGAACATGGACGAATGGAGATAGTAAAAGATGACGAATGGCGATTTATTAACATGGCGAAAAGTTGCTAATGTCATCAATAACCTCTCAAAACGCCCATTATAATCGAGTATAAAGTTTCATAATGAAATAAAAAATAATAGGATTATAATTCATTTTCTTTGGATTATAATGATAAGTTTGTTCTTTTATAGATACTGACTAAAAATGTTAGTATAATAGATTATGATATATGAGCGCTCGGTGTGGGGACCGATCATCTAAAATCCAAGAATGTGGTGGAATGCATGGTAGAGAGGGTTGAGTGACTTACCATGAACCAGTCGATGGTACAGCAGTTGATGAGACTTGGGAACATCCTCAACCTCTCTCTGAATGCACCCCCGATTGGACTCATGGCCAACACTATGTGCAGATTGGCCTTCACTCGGTCTATGAAGTAGTTGTACATAGACAGTGGAGTCGAGTCTATCTTCTTGCCCTAAAAGGAAATTTATTGTTTAAAAAGAAAGAAAAAGGCAACCCAAAAGATGAAGCATGGCAGGTTTCTTATTCACACAAGGGCTGTGATTGAAAAAGGGTCTCATGATTCATCCATTTTTGTTCAAAGAATCACAGAAATGAAGTTCAACAGGAACAATAATATATCATTGGATTGGTTATGTTATACGTGTTAAATTACCGTGATACTGATATGGGGTGGTGAGAAGTCAAATCAACGGGATGTGTTTGAGAGATCTTTTTGTTTAACACACTAACATTATAAAAAGACTCTGATAAATAAAGTTTTCACTCCAAATAAAGGCCATCATTACTCAACGTGCTCATCAATCTTCGATATATTCTTAATGGGTTTTGAAAATCTAGAATCAGAATTTTTGTTTTTTTTTATTACAAAAGATTCGAGTTTAGAACTTGATTCGGGTTTAGATTATGGTTGACTATCGGTTGATCGCTAGGAGATCATCCAATCCACTTTGTTCACAAAATGTAGTTTCATCTTGGACAGTCATGAAACTAAGGATGACCATGTATCTGACAATCACATCAATCAAGAAAGGGAACAAGTTTTTTCAGACACCTCATCCAACTATCTGAACACAGGTACAAAATGCCAATTATGCTCACCGTGTATTTCTCCTGCAATACTCAATGTATAATTTTTAGCAACGAAAGTTTTAAAGACACTTTTGTTGTTCCGAACATTGAAAATGGGGAGGAACTTGGTATTCGGGTTTTTTAGTTTTTTCTTCTTTTTTGTTTTCCACGCAAAATCAGATACCACAAATATATATCGGAAAGGGTCGAGTGATATATCAAATTGAAGACCTTTTCAACCGTTAATCGAACGATATTAAAAAGTTTTCTCAGTATCGATTTTTATTTCAACTTCGAGCGAATAAGCGAGCCAGCAGGCTTACAACAGCTTATTTATGCTTAGTTTTCAGTAAATTATTCTAGTTTTGGAGTTTATAATCGCCTTTTGAGAAGCAAAATCTTCCAAAAAGTTCAAAACGTTGCTGCAAACTAAATTTGAAATTTTTTCAAACTGTTTTTGGATTTTTTTGTTTTTGTTGTCATTTGTCTGCGAAAAATCAAGTCCAATTTACATCTTTTACCATGAGTGCCAAAAACGCCTAACTTATACTTTAACATCAGATTTTTTTATCACACCATGCCGAAAAAAAACAACACTAAACTTAAAAAAAAACTTTGTTGTTTTTTGAAGACTGCGGTTGGAAAATTATGTGCTACTTGCACAGTAACCAGCTATCCTTGTTTTTTTCTTTTTGTTTTTCACGCAGAAGCAGGTGCCACAAATAATCAAGGGAATGGACCGAGTGATAGATCATATTAAACCATTTCAGTCATGATTCAAACGACATTAAAAATATCATGAAAAACCAGTGTCGAGAAAACCCATTTTGAAAATTTTGTTTTTTGGTCTAATTTCAAGCTAACAAAGTTAGCGTGCAGGCTTACCATAACTTTTTTTATGTCTAATTTAAGCAATGAAAACTAAATTTTACTCAATTTAACTCCAAATAAAGCTAACTTTTGGAGTTTTATAGCGCCATTTTGGGAACCAAAAACTTCAAAACTCAAAAAATTTCTGCAAAAAATTTGAACAAATTTTTATTTTTTTTTGAATTTTTTTCTTGTTTTTTAAGTCGTTTTTCTACAAAAAAAAGTTTTCCAATTGGCCTATTTTACTATAATTGTCGAATAGGCCTATGTTTTATTTTTTCGTTCAGATCTTTTTATCAAACCACGCAGAAAAAAAACGACACTAATTTGAAAAAAAAACTATTTTTGTGTTTTTTAAGACTATGGTCGGAACATTCTGTGCTATCCTTGTTTGGTTTTGTAAATATCTGAACGAATGGCCAAATTATTGTTAACTGATGAAGAGTTCATTTTTGCGAAAGCTCAGTTTGGGATTTCGTTTTATGTTTTGAGAATAACTGGAACATTACAGAAACGTTCTCCCCACAAATTGGAATCAACAGCTAAATGAGCATTGATGATTGAGAGCCTTCAAATAACAGCCAACTCCAACAAATATCCGTTTACCCCCACACTATTAAACATGTATTAATTGATCACACCTCGTTTCTGGCAGCAGTCTGCATCTTCTCAATGATTTCGATCATCTCGTCGGCCGCGAACAGATTGGGCACATCAGCCGTGTTCAGAATCATGTTCACATCTTCCAGGAAGGACTCCTGTTTGATCTGGTTGTCTGAGAACAGAAACACCGTCTGCTTCCCATCCCCACCAGACTTCATCATGAGCTACAAAAAGAACGCATAACCAGTCAGCTATTTCAACAAGATATTTTTAAAATTCAGTCCACAGTTTTTGAGCACGAAATACAGAACTGGAATTGAAGACTTCAGTGCAAAACAAAGTATAGTACGTTTCTAAATTACAAAACGACGTCTTAACCTTTTTGCTATTATTCAATCTTACGTTGAAAATGTATGCGGAAAAATCCAAGGACTGAATTATCGAATTACACTTTGCATTCGATTTCTTTATTCTTTGGTGTTTATTTAACAGTCAATTGGCATAAGATCTGAAGCAATTACTAAACCGACCCGTTTTATGTCTTCTCTCCACTCCGGTATTCCGTAGTTTTTGGTGATTTCTATCTGGAACAGTTCGTAGTCAGCCATGAAGCAGGCCATCTTAGTCGCCGATTGACGCCCGGAACCTCCGATTCCTGCAATGCGAACATATAATTCATAGCATTCTAATGCTCTGGGAACAGGTGTTCAAATCCTGATAGATCCCGTTCAAGGTGAAAGAATCGTCAAAGACTGGTCAAGGAACCTCACAGAAATTTTACGGCAGCCAAAGCCAAAACGTTTCCCTTAATCTACGCCTATGTTACAATTTTAACCTACCTTTCCCCGTTTAAATCACTATGTGATTTAAGAGGTTGAAGAATAATAAAGATGTTAACAAGATGAACTGTTTTTACCGATGAGAAGGGCGTGTCCGTTGTCTTGTTTGAGAACCCGAGACACCCTCGAGATGTGCTCAATGGCGAACTTGAACATGACAAGAGACATCGGTGTCTTAGTCATGGTGTTGTACTCTTCCAAGTAACTAAAAAATGAAAGACGTGTCAAATTTTTAACCGAGAAACAAAAAATTCACAAAAAATACACCATAATGCAATTGAAGAAAAACATGATGTGCAAAGAAATAAACTTTTCTCTGCAGATGGAATTTGAGAAATGAAACCCAGAACAAACTTTCAGCATGAAATATATCATAAAAATGTAAAATCAACTATCAAATTGATGAAATGATCAACATGATCTATTGCATGAAGATACTTACTCGCTAAAAAATAATTTTACCATTTACTCTGCAAGATGATCAAAGACCCTCAAAGTTTGAGAATTTCAACGAATCGTAAAAGAGTGCATCAGACTAAGTTTCAGCACTAGAATTCATCTAGAATCAAGATACTGTTTTTAAACATCTATATGCTATACTTTGTTTTTTTTAATGTAATAGATCAGTTATACTTTTCTGTAGTGATTATTGTACCCGACTCATTCGCTGCTACTTTCTACTTATACATTAACCAATACTCTTGTTTTTAAATAACTTACTGTTCCATCAATGACGTCAGCTGATCCATATCTGGCACCTCGTCATAGATCTTAGGCACTGCATCTGGGAACACGTAGTCTCCGAAGAACAGCGATCGAATGTCCTCATCCGTGACCTTGCCACTCTTGGACAAATGCGACAACACCTTGTCCAAACTCGACTTGAAGTGGTCCTTAATAGCTCCACTCACTATGCTGAAAAAGGTCTCCCTGTCCTCCTGGTCAATTAGCCGATCGTAGAACACTCTGTAGACTTCGTGGATCCACAGACGGTACAGTTTGTCCGATTCGATCATGTTGGATGCCGGGACTAGGAGAACACCTTTGATTACTCGAGCGAAGTCTCGCAAGTTGAACACGTAGTGGGATTTGGAAGGAGTTGGGAGGAAGTGATGAATGGCGTCTTTGTAGACCACTTTAGTTGCGTTCACCATTAGCTGAAGCATATATCAAACGTTAAATTGAAGATGAAGTTTAAGCAAATATTAATTAATTGTTCCGATCGGAAAGGTTTGGAAGAACTGTGGGATCTTGTTAAATATTTCCCCCCTAAGGTACCTTGTAACGAATCTCCCCCTATAAAGAAAGAATTGAACAGTTAAGCATATACGAATTTGGTACCTTGTTAACGATTCCCCCCCCCCCTTATTGCAATCCCTATTGGGGGGGGGGGGGGGGGGGGAGATTGTTAACAAGATTTGATTTTCGTATTGGGGTTTTTCTTGCACCTAAGTTTTGAAGCATAAAAACGTCGCATGTGGTCGCAAAACGTCTTTCTGAAACAACCTGTTTCAGTGGAACTTTGAGCGGGGATGGAATAAGAAAACTATTACTTGTCTTCTGTTGAAATAAACGTTGCTTTTTTCGTCCGAAGAATGGAGAATGGATAAAAATCGAAAAATAATATAAAAATTGGCCAAGATATACAACATAGGGTGCGCTGAGTAAACCAAAGATTCAATGAAATACAAGATCACAATACCAAATACGTTATAATTACGAGAATTGAGGTATCAGAGATTTACAAAAATGAACTTTCCTGAACTAGAATAAAGGCACAGTGCAATTTTTTTAAAATCCTAGAGCAACAAATTTCAATCGAATATAACTTTCAAAAGTTTGGTCGAGGCTTTATCACTTGTTTATCTGTTCAACTATTCAAATATCGTGTCTCAAAAAGTGTTGCGAGGGAATAAAACTGACTTTTCCGAGTCGCATGAATGATCCGTCGAATCCCTTGGAGAAGTGCCAGTCGACTATAGTGGTGAATATCTTCTGGAGAGTGTCGTCGTCGAAGGAGTCTATTCCCACTATGTTCATGTGGCGCATCATCCTCCCCGTGATATTGTTCCTACCGCCACCAGGGGGTCCCATAGCAGACACCAACAGCTGCAAATTTAAAGCCACGTTAAGACAAAATTCAATGTTTCCATGCCAGAGTACTTTCTGAAAAAAATCTTTTTCTTCAAATAATTAATCCTGAAAAACTGTATTCAAAAAAGACTTGACAAAAGACTTGTATTCAAAAAAGACTTGACTTAATTACCTTACCAAAGCCTCAAAATTTAGTGATGATTTAAAAACAATACTCACGACGTCGACGATGTCCAATCGGGAAGTGTCTTTCCGGTCGTACCAGTTTCCGTGATCCACCCACTGTCTCAGTAACTCAATAGGAGGCTGTGCCCCATACTTCTCCAACATGGGCATGTTCAGGTCATCCACAAACAACACACACTCCTGCAAACGACTCAACGGTGAAAAAAATTGATTGAGATTTTTTTGAGAACACGAACTAAATTAGTTAAATTATGTCAGTGCCGCATTTTTTCGAAAGAGAACTGTCCTCGATTAAAAAAAAATAGTTCATAATTTTTCGAAAGAGCCGTCTTCGATTGAAACAACCATGCACGATATAACTTAGGGACAATTTTTCATGTATCGAACGAAAAGAAGCCACCAAGAGAAATTGTACCTGGTTTTTTATTTTCTGAAGTTATACAATCAGTTCTTTTCAAGGAAACCAGTATTAGTTTCTTTCTGTTAAAAGTTACCTTGTTCATGGATGGTCCATAGACTCCCTTTCGTCTCCTGTCTAACTTGGACATGATGATGTCTTGCGTCTGATTGGCTGAAGTGCGCGCCGAGAAGTTTACTATGTTCGGCAGATACCTAAGAAAGGTTGAATGATTAGTTTTTAAAATGTCAGCTCTTATCTTATGATTTGAGCTATAGAACAAGACAAGATTAATTATAAATTTGATTTTAATTCGACTCACTTGTCTTTCGGCAATTTTATCAGGTACTGATTCACAATAACAGACTTTCCAGTTCCTGTAGGTCCCACAAACAGCAGAGGGATCTTATGACCAGTGTAAGTATCCAGGAAAAAAATTTGTCTGGCGGTATCGTTCGTGTGGATAGTCAAGTCAGATACTTTGGCGTCTGGTGCCAATTGCAGCTTGGATTTATCCAAATAGTCAATCCAGTTGCCCCATGATCCAGATCCTCCTTTGTGAAAGTAAAACTCGAATACAGAGGAGCGCTCAGGGAAGTTGTTGTTCTAAAAAGAAAAGAAGACAATTTTTTCCCAGATTCTTTGATAACTCTATAGTTTCGGCAGGCACTGAAACCTGTATTGATGCTGCATTGCGTTTAAAGCGAAACGTATTGTATAAGGACTTATAGGTTTAAAAAAATAAATCATTCAGGAATTTGCGCTCTAAGGATTAAGTAATTGTTACTTTGTTGATTTTGACAGATTTTGGTTTGGGGTGGTCGTCATTCATTCCGTTGGTGAGTTCTCGGAAGAAGGCGTCAAATTTGGCCCTCGAATCCCCAGTCATCGCTCCTCCCAGAGTCCAGACGAGAGAGAACGTGAACAGGTTTTGCAAGTGCATTGTGATCTAAATTAGTTTTAGAAGTTATATCGACAGATACCATTTTCAATATACCGCTCCGTTCATTTATGAACTTATGAGACGACCAATGGGGTTTAAAGACACTGCTGTCAGTAAGATATGTTCTCTTAAATAACGTATCGGATAAATAACTATTTTGAAAACTGCAAATGAAAAATGAAAATAAAACCATTGAGTAAAACTTGACTGCCCAAAAATATTCTGCTCCAAATCAAAATCATTTTTTGTCTGAGACTCTGTGGCCAAGAGAAAATTTCCAGGCATAAGAAAACCCCGGCATATTGGGTGCAACTGTTTGAACTTCATTGGCCTACTCTTAAGCATCTTTTCTAAACAGCTTTTCAAGTTAAAACTGTCGCACCCAACATCTCTGTGTAATTTATTCCAATAGATGAACTTTATCTGCATAGTTTTATTTGAACCCACCTGCTGTTCTGTCATCTTTTTGGCAGATGTGGTTCCTGATGACTCATCCTCCAGCACCTCTTTGTCGGCTGCCTCTGCGGCCTCGAAGATCTCGTCCATGAGAGAGACGTACAACTTCTGCATGGTCCTGCACAAGTGGATTCGACCAGTACTCACGAACAGTTTGCAGTTAGAATCAATAAATTCTGAAAACAAAATTTAAACCCCTTTATAACTAAAAACTAGCTAATGTAATAATTAACAGTCACTTGAGGTCAGAAATGGGCAAAATACCTTTTTAATGCCATAGCCTGAGAAATTGCATTCGAAGTTTTAACAAACTGCTTTGACCTGTAGTTCTTGCACAATTTATGCACGAGGTTTGAATTTTAGAGTGTTCGACACCCAATTTTACTGAATCGAATACTATTTTTGCATGCGACCATCTATGATTTTTGGCCAATATTTGTTTATTGCAAGAAACGCTGAAGCAAAACATGATCAATGATGGCATGCAAAATAAGAGAACAAATTGAAAGCACTTTACACCGAAGTACGCTGCAATGAGTTTGAAAATTACCGAATGTTGGTGGAATGAGCCACTCGAACAGATCGTCGACCATCTTCTTGTGCTCATCTGTCAAGTTTCGTGGCAGATCATGTTCCATGAAGGACCTCTTGATTGGTTGCCAACCAAGCTGCAAAGAGAAAATGGTACATAATTAAGCTCCTTCAGTAGTATCATATTTGGGTCCGAACAAAAAGCAAAAACAAAACTTAACCAAATGTGCATGACGTTCCCGAAAATTTCATTGTTAATTTTTCTTTTTCTCTTCTTGAAGGGCTCATATTTGCTTTAAGCGCTTGTATAAAAAGTAAAATAACTTGAAGAAATTTCATTTTTTTAAATTACCAAATTAATTAAAATTATAGCACAGATTCGACGCGGAGCTTCGCACGACTTGCGACACATTGCAAGAAAGCATACAGAAAATGAAACAAAATCCATTGAATCAATATCGAAAAAACCACTTCTATAAAAAAATCCAAGTGCTTGTCTCGTAGATGCTCAATTTGAGGAAAGCATGTTCAGCAACACAATCGCCGGTTTTAAAAAGTATCAAAAAACAATAACCGAGCGGCAAATAAGCCGACAAAAATTGAGTAAACCTCCGTTGAGCCAAAAACAAAAAATTTTGAGCTATTAAACTCTGATTTTCTAAAACTTCAGACGCCCTTAAACGCCCTTCAGACGTCCTTTTTATTCCAACCCCCTCCCCCTTCGGCGGGAAACACAAACATATTAAAACCTGCAAACGACGCGAAATCTAAAAATTTTGAGCTATAAAATTCTGATATTCTAAAGCTTTACACGCACTCTCCGGAAACAAAAGTAGAAAAGGCTGTCTTTCCTTTGAAACAAATTTGGTTTCGTTTAGGGTTTTGTATATACCAAATGATATTTTTTGCGGGTTTTTAAAGGAGGGTGACTAACACGAAAAATTTCCCTATACTGACCTCCATGGGTTCCATGTAGATCATGCCACACCTGGACACGGTAGCCGGACTGGCCTGCTCCAGATCCGCCGGCTCAAACATCATGCTCATCTGAGGACTCATCTGGATAATCTCGCCACTCATCAGACACAGTTTCTTATTATCATCTAACACAGTGTTCATGTTCTCAATCCACACGGCGTCTATGGGTCCATCGAAAATGAGCCACTTCCTGTCTGGGGTGGGGGAGGAGGCGAAGTCTCGGAAGGAGACTGCCAACACTCCGTCTGTCCACTCGTGTGATACGGGGTCGAATTGTCCGTACAGTTGACCCATCGTGACCGCTTTCGGGTTCAAGATTTTGGTTTGGACCTACAATGTTATGCGATGTAATTCTGTAGTATGGTTGGAATTCTGCGATGGAATTCTGTCTCGTTTAAAAAATAGTCAATGTATTTTCTACTTTTCAGCAAAAAAAAGTCGCTGAAAATGTTTTTTTTAATTAAGATTTCAAAGAACCTCCAATAGTTTTGCTGTAGGTTTGAAAAAACCGTCGGAATAAATCAATCAATTGAACGCTATGCATCTACTTTCAATGCGTCGAAACATTTGTTTTTGACACAGTGGATTTGTTTTTGACACAACAATTGCTACTGTTTGCTATTACCTTGGTAGCATCCATGAGACTGGCATTTGCGAGGTCAGTGAGGGCGGCCTTGAGGGACATGATGGCACTGGTCTTCCCACCCATAGCATCCCCCACCACCATGAAGCCATGACGCACCAACATCATCTCGAAGATCTATATACAAATACACACATACAATACATGCGTTTGGGTTGTACAG
Organism: Symsagittifera roscoffensis; assembly: GCF_963678635.1. Classification (NCBI taxonomy): domain Eukaryota; kingdom Metazoa; phylum Xenacoelomorpha; order Acoela; family Convolutidae; genus Symsagittifera; species Symsagittifera roscoffensis. The sequence continues at coordinate 19,976,366 of NC_087063.1, forward strand.
AACGGCAAATACCATTTTTTTGTTGTTTTAAGTCAACCAGCCAAAGACCAAACCGGTAGGTTAATTATTTAAGGTTGAAATAGAGTTCAATTAAACGTAAGCTATGGCTATCTTGCAACCGCTCAACTTACAAATAGCAGCGCAAACGCGACATGAATCCGTAATTGCATTATTACTCGGCACCATCAATACCGAATGCGCCACAACGCGTCCTTTTTTTATAAGAGAAACGGTCTACGCTTAGGAATATATAAGCTCGGCGTGATTCTTTTTAATCAGACCAATTTCACAAAACTCTTTGCTCCCTCGGAGGATCCATTCTCTGATTTGCAAGGGCCCAACCGGGTGTGCACACCACTTAGTAACCTGCCACAAGTTTGTCTAAACTGCTCGTTCTATACTTTACACGAGGCGAATTATCCCGCACTACAAACTCGTTCTTAATTATATTGAGACAGCTAATTGTTCTTGTTCATTTGATGCACGTCTCAAATTTCGACAGTTAAAATTTGATTTTATCAGCCTAAGATTCATAGTTTAGATTCAACATTTTATTTACAAAAAAACTATTCGAGACACATTGGAGGGCAGTCGGAACATTCCGAGCAACTTTGTTATTATTAAAACTATTATCATTTTCTTTTTCAATAACATATACTTATAGACATTATAGTTTTCAATCAAATCATATTCTAAGTTGACATTTTGTACAAAATTTTTGACCCTAAAATTGAAAGTATTAAAAAACCTCTTTTTTCGCAAATTGAAAAAAAATACCTTATGAAAAATAAAACAAGGAAAGCTGATCTATCACAGAAGTAGCAAAGAAGGTTCCGATAACATTAATAAAACATAGCCAACAGACAGTTGGAAAAGAGTCGATGAAGGAAAGGAAACAGAAAAAAAATACGGACTTAATTTTTGGATAAAATCTAAACTTTCGAATTTCAAAGAAAAATCTAGATACTCTGAAAGCTTTTTTAATTTCTAGAACAATTTAAGCTTGAAACTTTTATCAATAAAATATTCCATTTTGAAAAAAAAACTGGATCAATAGTGATTTTTTTAAATTTGCTGGGAAATCTGAAAATTAGCATCCAATTTTCAAACAAGTAGTCAATCACGTTTTTTGTGAACTATAAAATTTTGCTGTTCAATAATGGAGTTTGCCTTCATTTTAACATAGAAAAAAACTGAACTTACACAAAAAATTTTAATTCAAACTGCAAAAAAGTGAAATTAAGCCTGAACAAATTTTCAAACTTTTCTTGAAAAAAGGGGAAAAAATCATCGCGACCGATATAAGAGTCTGAACTACGTTTATTGACTCAAACAACAAGACATTTTTTTCCAATTAGTATCGTTTTGTTGCGTGGTGCGACAAAAAAACTATACTATACGAACGCGTCTAAAATTAATAAATCAATCGACAACAGTTGTCTTTAAAAACAAACAAACCTGCTCGAATCAGAGCGAAACCCTGAATGTTCCGACTGCTTTTGAAGGTCTATGGAGCAGTATTAACCTATAAAAATTAAATGTAATAAATAAAAAAAAATTCTAAAATTTGAAAATTTTTTATGAAAATCATCCCCCCACACGCCATATAAAATACAAAGGGATAGATTTCACTCCTTGTAACAAATCAATTACGGCAAATAAGCTTCTTTCAACCAATTTGGAACAATTACTGAGACGGATTAAATCTCCGCTTACACGTGAATAGCGCGAAATATATGGCGGGTTAATTGTCCCAAATTGGCCAAAATGGCAATTTTTAAACCCTCATAACTTTGTGAAAATTGATCACAGGTGAAATATCTTATCAAGTTTATACTCAGGACAACACTACCTTTCGAATGACATTAAAAAATTCCGTCAAAAATGGTTAATTAAAAAGTCGAAATTTGTCTGAAGAAAAAAAGCACAAATATTCCCCGAGCACAAATATTCCGTTACTTTCGTATCGAAAGTCGGAACAAAAAAATAAGGAAAACATGGAACAAAAATTCAAAAAAAAATCAATCTTTGCAAAAGAAAGGTAAATGAAGCTCTTAAAACAAGTTTTATTTTAAGCAAATCAAATTTTCCAAGCAACAGACTTTTATCAACACTGGGACATCTTTTTGGAAATTTTTTATGTCGCTTAAGCAACGACTGTAGAGACTGAATATGGTATTTCACTCGACTCATTTCGATGATTATTTGAGGTGCCTGATTTTGCGTGGAAAACAAAACAAAAACCCAATGGTTGGAACAACAAGCAGCCAGTTATTTCATTTCGTAAAAACTAAGATTAGAAAATTTGGGAAATCTCTCACCTGGATGATTTTCTCCAGGAACCAGGGCGTGGCCTGCAGCTCCATCTGAGCAATGTTATCCTTGAGAGCATCCAGCAACAACTGGTAGTCTGGCAGGGGCAGTTCCACTCCAGGGAACAAGTCGCTGATGATTCCGTTGAACAGGGGGACATCCTGGGAGAGGAACTTGGCCAAGTTGACGTCTTTGATGGCTCTCAGCAACATTATGGTTTCGTCTCCTTCGGGATCTTTTAGCTTGAGGTTTCCTGGAAGCAAACAATTGCTGAAGTGTTTTGTTTCATAAAATATATTTTATTTCAATGTTGACTTTATACTTCGCTAATAATATTCTAACATTTTTGTGAGTAATTTCTGATTAAAAAACTCAAAATAAGCATATCAAGTTGCTTGATTTTAACTCAACAAAAATCTTGAGACTTCAGTTAAGTTAAGTAGAGACCAAAAATCGGCCAAAATACACAGGATCAAAATTTGCTAATTAAATTGAATAATGTATAGAAACGCAATTCAAAACATTCCGCAAGAAGATCTTGTACGAGTTTCGACAATCAATGGCCCACCTGCGGCTGTGAGGACAGATTTGACTGCTCGCATTCCGTAGTCGTAATGAGATTGAGTGGACAGCTGTTCCGAACACAGTCGGTACGTCGCCACGATCTTGTTCGACAAACTGAAACATACATTTTTCACCATTCGCGGAAATTGGACATCAATAATATGCATGAGTTGTCTCATCGGCCTCATTTTTAAATCGAATTTTGAAAGCACTTAGTTCTTGAACAATTATGTTAACTAACATCTTCAAATCTTGTCTTTTTTAATTCCCAAAACAAACAACTCAACTAAACTGAGTGGTTAAGTTTTGTCAAAAGTTACGTCGTCAGAATTGAAAACTTGAGGTACCTCTTTGAGTCGATGAAGCCGAAAGAGTAGAGAGATATTTCGCCAATCATGGCATAGTCTGGCACCATCATGGCCACTGTGCGGAACAGCACCTTCAGATTATCCGGCAACTCACTCCTACCGGCGTAGCCAGGGTTCATAGTGATGAAGATAGTGCAAGTAGGGTCCAGGGTCAACTCAGTACCCTCGAACTCAAATAGCTCCACCTGTCAAAAAACGAGGTCAAATTTTATTCTTGACCTAGAAATTTGTGCCCGCCAGCAATTTCATTTAGGTCGTTTTGAGGTTTGTTCAGATTAATGATAAATGTTAAACACATCACCGAACACGAGTTGCAAGAATTATCAATGGTTGATAGGGGTCCTAAGAGGAAGCAAGATTCTGAATATATAAACCAATGGGTTTATCGCACTACGTTAACTTTATGACAGATAAAATCTTGCGGCAAATCTCGCTAAATTTATTCAAAAAGTAGCTTTACTTTTGATTGTCTCGAATGAAACCGCGCAGAACTCTATACAAGAAGATATTGATTGATAAAAATAGCTCAAATATATGTACTTTTTCAGTATTTTTTGTGTCAATATATTATTTTGAACGAAACAAAAAAATCAATTTTTCAGATTGTGCTGAATTTTGAGTAATTTCAATCAATGAATGAGATTCTGCAATCTTGGCGGTTAAAAGTTTTATCATGGCGAAACAGAAGCTTAAAAGTTTTTACCCCGCTAGCGATTGCTCTCTGGATGGTGAGGATCTGCTGTGCCACCACTGACAGCACCTCCAGCTCAATTCTATTGAACTCGTCGAAACAAGCCCATGCTCCTGCCTGAGCGAGTCCCTTGAAGAACTTTCCCATCGCCTTGTAGTCCAGACCATCCGAACAGTTGAACACCACGCACTGGACACAAAAAAGCATTAGTTTTGACCTTCAAAAAATATGTAATTTTTTTTTCAAAACCATATGAAAATTGCCAAGTAATCGCCTTTAAATTTAATCGTTTATTCACTCCTTGTTTCCAACGTTTAACCACACCTACCTTCAAGAAAACTTGAACTTAGTTTCAAAAATTTTTGATTTTATGAAAAATCGGTAAACCTTAACGTTATAAAAGTAAAAATTAAACCACAATAAATTCGTCTCTTGAGGTCGCCACAGACAATCTAGACCTACTCACATTTTCACAAAAATGGATTAACCTTTAGGTTTAACAGAATCTTTAGCTACCTGTTTTGCCACCGCTTTGGCCAAATCTTTCGATGTTTCCGTCTTTCCAGTACCCGCGGGTCCTTCGGGCGCGCCTCCTAGATTCAACTTCAGCGCTCCCATCAGAGTCCGATAACACCTGTCTGTCAATGGTGTGATGACAAGACGCGCTGAGTTTCCGAGGTACTCGCAGCCGTAGAACAAGTCAGTCGTTATCATGCACACGTGAAGTGCGTCTCCTTGGTAGAAGTAACGCAACTGTGAGATCCATTTGAAGTCAAGGGGGGAAGACAGTTTGGCTTGGACCAGTTCGCCAACCACGTCACGTGCTAAATAAAAACTTCATTACCTCAGAGTTACAATTGGTTTTCAAGCAAAATCAAGTTGAAAGACCTCAAGATGTGTTCGATTGTCTCATCGGATTTTTAAAATAAGTTCACGCTGAACATTCTGAGAAATAACTAAATCAATGCATTTATCGTTGATAATTTCATCAATAAACTAAAAATGACTTCTGAATGTCTTCTGACCAAAAATTAGCTCGAGTCAGAACATACCGTGTACATCAATGACGATCAGTGCTCCCAGTGATATCCTGGTGCCGGGTTCCAGGGGACTCCTGACCAGTCTGACAATGTCATTGATCTGCTGGTTGCACTTCTCGTAGTATTCCTCCAGCCCCTTCGGTTTCTTCAAAGCCTCTTCTACTTCCATAGTCCAGTAAGTTTGACTCACACAGAGGACAACTTGACCTGCCCATTGCTTAACCCACTCTACCTAAAAACAGTTGCAAACTGAGATCTCAGAAAAATTTTATATTTTTGATATTTGGTCAACCTATCAAGCTAATCGGATCCATGCCAAAACGCATATATAGAGTGCACCTTGGTAAAGATTTACCGCTCATTTAAACAACTGAAGTTTTGGCTCTCTTTAAACGATGACATATTTTAAAACTATTGACAACAATTTGAAGCAATAAAAAATAAACGAAATGAAGTTTATCCGACACTTACTCGTGCAGTGTTGGCATACGCTTCCATCGCATCACCAATTATCTTTTTAATACTTTTCAACATCATTTCCTGAACTTGAATCAGCCACTTTTCAACCATGCCTTTTGATTTAGCAGGAACAATTGTTCCGACAAAGGGCACGTTTTCTTTCTCAGATGAGATCATTCCGAGGATCTCCTGGTCGTCAGTGAAGTCCAGTTTGGCGATACCTTCGAAGCACTTTTTGAGATGTGGTTGCACTCTAAGAGGGTCTTTGGTCTCGGAAAGAATCTCGAGGAGCTCATCGTTTGAGAGGAAGAAGAACCTGAAACAACAAACAAGAAAAATTTTACTGCTCTATAACATAGCTGAAATGCTGTTTGAAAAACTAATGAACTCAAGAAAGCAGAAAAAAAAGACGATTTTTTCAAAATAATTTGTCAACTTTTGAATTTTGGAGAAAAAAGACAGCACGAATCGGGGCAAAGCCCTGAATGTTCCAACAAGCTATTAAGGTCTAAGGAAGGAGTCATTGTTATGAGAAATTCAAAAATTGGTGAAATTTCAAAACTAAATATATAAAAATTGCGGACTTTTTTTTGAAAATTTTCCCACCGTTTTTGAAAACAAAGTACAAAGTTATGTTATTCGCGTCTATCAATGTACGAATAAATTTAAATCGCTGAACTCAAATCAAGTTGGAACAATTTTTGAGCCGAATCAAATCACCGCTTACACTTTATTAGTACGAAATCTATCGCTTTAATAGTACGATATATATCGCGTTATTTGTCCCAAATTCGCTTTTTTCAAACCACCATAACTTCCCAAAACAAATAAATCAGTAGAAATACTTTTATAAATTTGAGCTGAGCCACGACACTGAGGCAAAGCAGAGCTTCGCACTACTTGCGATACAATACAAAAAGTCGCTAAATCGAAAAAAAAAATTTAAATATGGATAAAAAGTAAAAAAAATTAGATCTATATAAAAAAACTGGTTTGAGGCAAAAAAAATATATGCCAAGACAGTACAAAATTACAGAGCAGTAACAAAACCAAAAAACCTGAGCAGAAAACCAAAAAAAAAGGTTCAAAAGACTTCAAGAAGAAAAAACACATCGAGCACAAACACTCCCTTCGCTTCGCGCGAAAAGTCGAAACAAAAAGACCGCAGCTATCAGGGGAACTCCTGATTTTTTCGACTGCCATTTAACTTTAATAATCTAGTTTTGGCAAAGAATGGTTTTGGCAAAGAATGGTTTTCTGAAAATTATATCACACGTAATCTGAAGTTCAAAACGATAAATGTTGCATCTATCAACGCATTATTGTGATCAGTTAAAATTTCTGAGGTCGATTAATTCTCACCCAAGGGTTTTCAAAAAGTATAAATTTTGCCCGAGCTTATCCCAAATTGACAATCTTCAAACACTCTTAATTGATGAAAAACCTTTCTAAAATTGGGCTAAATTTGATCTTCCTAAATTTATCCCAAATTGACAACCTTCAAACTGATGAAAAATCGTTCTAAATACATCAGGTCAAAAATCAGGGTTGAATATTTTTCAAATTTGAGCTAGAAACATATTTCAAATGTTTGGAGCCGAGTGGATTATACAAAAAAAAATTGGTTCAAATTGAAAGCGTGCGGATCAGAATTGCTCACCTCGGGAAGAATAGTCGCTTCTTTTCCAGATAGTCATTTAGTCCTTTTTGGATCTCGTCCAGCAGTTTGTTTGCTTCCGTCAGTCTGCCCAACATGTTAGACTGACTTGTGGCCGCCAACACATGAGTGTCCTTCACCGATTCGCCTAAAATCAAAACAAGACGAAACTAATTTTTCATCATTCTAAAATGTTCTCAAAACAATGAATTTAACGAACTATTTTTTTTTACTTCTCCTGTCACAAAAACTTTCTATTTTCGCGGGCCAAAAAAAAAGTTAAAATAGTTTTACGTGCAAAATTACTGAATGCATGATAAATGATAATACGATGCAAGGTATGAAAAACAATTTTGTCAGTTAATTTTCTTTTACATTTATGACGATTATACAATGTGGTTAATCAAAAGTGCCGATTGACAAAACTAAATGTTCAGAAATTTCAAGAAAACTAAAGTTGAAAACTGAATGAGGAAACATAGACAACGGCCACTCGGAAAAGTTGGTAGTGATAAATGTAAGTGATAAAGTGCCGAGTAATGCTCAATGACGTCATTTTTACTTTGAATATCTTTCCAGTAAGTGTCGACGATTCCAAATTTGCGTCCCTCTTCGGGCATTTGAGCGATGATGTCTTCGGAGGAGAAGATAGGCTCCAGGTACAACCAAGTTGCCTGGCACTGAAACCACTGTACATTAACCGACATAAATGTAGTGTTTTCCAGCAATAACAAAAACTACAAATCAGACCCACCTTCAGCCACTGATCCAAGATGTCCTGTATGAGGACTAATCTGTCTGCCCACGCCTTCATTTCGTCCTCCATGAACTTGACGAAGGGAGATCCACACATAGTCTGGGCCTTGACTATATGGTCGTCCAGCAACATCTGGATGTCGTCAATTGCAGACAAAATGGACACGCCCTAATCAAAATTAGCTTTTATTTTTCAATTTAATGAGATGTTTTCTCAAATATTTTTTGCAAAGAAATCCATTTTTTTGCTCCATTGTTCCATGAAATTGGTTTTGGGTTGTGAATTTTCTCACGTTGAAAAAGATAATTTAAACATGGGTCAATTTTGAAAAAAAAATTAAGCTTAAATTGGACTGAAACATTTATTTTCTAAACAGAATATCTCCTTTTACAATCATGGCAACTGCGATTTGAATACAATTTTAGTTTGAAGAGTTTTTGGAGACCATGGAATAACAGAGCGTATCCAATCAATCTTTTCTTTCCAAGTCGCATAAACAAAAAACAGAAAGGTATATGACCTACGCAGGTACAAAGGCACGCAGAATCAATAATTTACTCTCATTTCTTCATTCTTCTTTCTTTAATAATTAATATAGAGTAAAATCTTACGCCAATGTTGCACATAGCAAAGACGGAGTGGGAAGGAAGGTCGCACTCTTATAAATGGTTAATGATAGTATTGGAAACAACCGTAATAAAAACTTGAAAAATCAGCTTGACTCAAAGTATTAACATCCGTTTCAAAGAAACTGCGTAAAAGCAACGCTGAAACATGGATATTTCCAAGGGAACAATTATTGGGGGAGAGACAGACATTCGACACCATTGTGGTCCAAAGGGTACCTTTTTCACTTTTCTATATATATAGATTTGCAGTGTGTCACGTTTTATTTCATAAAATATATATACTGAAATAAAACGTGACACACTGCAAAACTTATTCGATAATAAAATGAACAAATGGTCGTCAAGAGAGCCCATGAGGCTACAACAACATTGATAAGTGAGTCCTTATAATTTGTTTTCGTCTAAAAAGAGAACAGCAATTAACTCATTGTTTTTTTCCGATTTTGTATCCTGATAGTAAATTCAAGTGTGGATCTAGGATTTTGGCAAGGCTTTGAAAAAAATTTGTTAACTTTTTTCTATTAAGTTGATTAACTTAGATTTCTGCGTTTTTCTAAAAATGTAAAACAACACCATAGTTAGTATATATTAGCTATATAGAAGCGCTGAGAAAAAACTCAGAGCTCGTTGGCCTAGAATATATATATATATATATATATATATTCTAGGCCAACGAGCTCTGAGTTTTTTCTCAGCGCTTCTATATAGCTAATATATACTAACTTAACAAATTATACGGACTCACTTATCAATGTTGTTGTAGCCTCATGGGCTCTCTTGACGACCATTTGTTCATTTTATTATCGAATAAGTTTTGCAGTGTGTCACGTTTTATTTCAGTATTATTGGCATCCGATGGGATCGGTTAGGTGAGCCACTGATCTCGGGTACATACATATCATTTTAACGCTGTGCTTTATCTAAATTGTTCTTGCGCTCTTTATGCCTTTATGAGGTCAAAGCATTTTCTTTTATGCTAAATAAATCTTAGAGGGAGCTAAATTCACGCGCACTAAATGCTATGTGAGCTAAGTTAAAGGGCTTAGTCCATGAACAGAGACCAATCAACAGCTCATAAAAATTCAAAAAATAACAACGCATGTAATTCCCACTTTTGGATCGATCTTGTTTAAAAAATAATTCAGCTTGGGAGAAAAGCCGGAGTGGATCTGTGGGAGTGAGAAACTGGCCTCAAGTGAGACTTCTTCTCTTCTTCGATATTCATTCTAGGATTAGTTATTCCAAAAAAATACCGGGGTGGCTTTAAGGGTAACTTCTCAAAACTATGCAGTTATACAGGTGTTTGAGGACATTCAACAACACTCTGGTTTAAAATCCTAGGAATTGATATAGGTTCAAAACTGAACTGGCTGACATAAGTTTGGACTAATTTTTTCGTAATCGGATTTCAATGCTGATTTCAAATTTCGAACGCTTTTTGTTCCTAGGTGGCCAGACCTTCTGAAAAAAGCTTCCAGGTTAAAACGGTTCAGTTAACTTTTCCTTACTATCTTGAAAACGGCTATCTTTCTATTCATCGTGTGAATGATCAAAATTGGTAAATTTAACACGACCAGTTATAGCAATAGGGGCAATGATTTGTATTTCAACGCGCAAATGTTGGTTGATGGCGAAGGGGTAGTATTTTGTTTTGGCAACTACATTTCGTATTTTCATGTGTTTAGAGATGTTAATTCTGATCTGAATTTGTGCACAAACTTTTTTTAAGTATTTGTATCAAACGTGAACAAGTAGTCTTAGGTCAGACTTAGATCTTTTGTATTCTTCGATGTGTCAAGTCGATACACTCCAATACCGACTTTACTTTCGAAAACTCACTTCAACGGAGTAATTGGTATAGATCGGTCTTCAAGGAAGAGCTGTGCGTGCCTAAGTTATTCATTTAATGCATTGAAGCAAAATGAATTAGTGGGTAATTTTAATGATGTGGACCGTGTGTTCGAATCATTATTGATTGGTTTACAAGAGAGATATGTACGCCCATTTGTAAGTCATTCTTAGCTGTTTGAGGTAAAATGCACTGGTGTCTGTAATTCAATCAGATGTGGACCAAGTGTAAAAGTTTTTGGTCATCAGAACAGAAAACCAGCTTGACGTTCTCGCGTGGGTTTGGTATAAAGCTCATAAAAAAATTCAACAGTGTCAGTAAGAGAACACAAGTTTGTAGTACACCTTGTACTAAAACTAACCTTGGTTGAAAAAACTGGTTCAATAGGTAATTTGACAAAACTCGTTCATTAGGAAAACTGGTTCACCTATTACTAAAACTAACACAATTTGAGAAAACTGGTTGATTAGGTAATTATTTTGTTCCTCCGGGCAAATCTAAAAGATAAAACTCACAAACGCAATAAGTCGAGAAGTCGATCACGTTTTTTGTTAGCATACACTTTTGCTGTTCAGTGGAGTTTGCCTTCCTCTTAACAAAAGAAATGAACTGAATTTAAATAAAAATTAGTCAAGCCGCGAAAAATCAAATTAGAGAGTAAACAAAATTTTAGGCTTTTTCCTTTAAAAAAAACAAATCACTTAAATAAGAGCAATCACTATGTTCAAACAAAAAAAAAATGTTTTTAAATTTTATTTAATATTATTAAAAGTTTTTTTTTTTAAATTTGCTGAACCTTCAAAAATAGTCCGTGCTACGGGAACTAAGCCGACAAAAAGAAACACGGATGATAAACAGAAAAGGCAGAAAACTCCTTGTTTGGAAAAAACAGGTACAGCGCCAGATGCACTGGATAAAAACTGATTTTGATTTTATTATGAACTAAATTGAAACACGTGTAATTTTCACAAGTAAAATCTTGTGATCAAAGTTTTTTACGGAAAAAAAAATTAATACATGGAAACAGTAATTTTACATATAAAAATTTGCAGGTGGGGTAAAAGGAAAAAGAGCCCCATTGCTTATCGCAAGGTTGAATAGCATCAAAAGTGTTCTCTTTTTACTCTCATTAAAAGTCAATTTTGTGACAAAATTTGGAATTTTTTATCTATAAAAATGCATTTGGGAAATGAACTGATTATCATCTCTCTTTTCTCGGAACCACGGCGTGGGTGATTTATACTAACAGTCTCTCTGTAAGGTATCATTTCGAACTGCATCTCCTTCCACTCGTTCTTCATCTTCTCCAGGGCCTTCTCTAGAGAGTACTCCTTCGAAGCACCCCCACTGATCTCCTCCAGTCTATAACATACAATACGTTTAGTCAATATCACGACTCAAAAAAGGTACACTAGCTTCTTTTATCAGCAAATGAGTGCTTTTTTCAATCTAGAGTGCATCTAATTTGTGTATAAGCCAGCCAAAAAGGTAAGAAGTTGCCAATTATTTATCCAGAAGATTTATGTAATCATTCTGTCTAATAAAATGCAGAATTATATAAAAATGAAGCATTTTCGAATGGCTTAACCAGGGGTCCAGCTAAAGCCGGACGTACATGCTTGATATTTTTATAAATATTTTGTAATGATGTGAGATAAAATGCGTAGCTTTCAAATTTCAAACATTGGATTTTACCCTAAAGCTTAGTTGTTTCTCTACTAAAATATAAGATTAGACCGTTTGCAAAAAAAAGAAGTCGCCACTTCTTCAGGAAAAAAACTCGCAATATGTTCCGTGGATTAGTTTTTGAGATAAGTCAAAAAGTTTCCAAAAAACAGACACAAAAGTTAACAAAACTAGTCGTATCAGGGCGAAAACCTGAATGTTTCGACTGCGTTGTAATTTCTATGAGAAAATTCAAAATGAAATAATTGATGAAATTTGATTTAAAAATGTAAAATTTGATTCGATATCTTTTTTTTTGAAAATCATCCTCCCACACGCTATGTAAAGTATAAAATAATACATTTTGCATAATCCAAAGTATTAACTAGACCAAAACGCATGCCGCAATTCGGAACTATTTCTATTACGGATTAAATCTCCGCTTATGCGTTAATAATACGAAATAAATCGCACGTTAATCGTCCCAAATTGGCAATCTTTAAGCCCCCATAACTTTACGAAAAAAGATCACAGGTGAAATATCATTGCAAATTTGAGCTCAAGACAACAGTAATTTTCGGTTGTTTTTGAAAATCTGTCAAAATTTGCTAGTTAAATAGTCGAAACCACTCCGAGCACAAAAAATTTGTAACTTTCTTGGAAAGTTGGAACAATAAGGCTTGCTTGTTTACTGAGTTTTTCCTAGAACAACAAATTTGACCTTACCAAAAACTTTGATTTTTTCTCAACAAAATTGAGTCTCACCCGTTCATGTCGAGAAAATTCTCACAGGAAGTTTCTCGATTGAACACATAACTTAAGAAATGCAGGGTGGTTTCGAGAAAAGTCAAAAAGTTTCGAAAAACGGACTTGAATTTTTTGAATGACAGAACTTTTTTTTTCTAAAAAAATTCGGGCAAACTTCTCTCACACCGTTAGAATACCCAAGACAGTTTCTCGATTGAACCTCAAAAAACGGTCAAAAAATCAAAAAAACTGACTTTTCAAAAGGGCCATAACTTTTTATGTAGAAAAATTGGGATAAATTGTTTATGCGGAGGAAAATTCCACAGCTTATTCTTTCGATATAGTCCAAAATTTAAGATTTGGGAGGTAATTTCAAGAAAAATAGTTTTTTAAAAAATTCAAAAAAGATCAAAAGTCAATAATTGACTTTTCTTAGAGCTTTAACCTTTTGTGTAAAAACAATTTGGGCATAGCAGTTTATTCAGGGGAACTTCACTCAACCAATTACTTCGATTGATTCCAAAATCTCAGAGATTTGTGACGGTAGTTTTTGGGAAGAGTAAAAAAGTTTCAAAAAACGGTAAAAAACAAAACTTTGACTTTTCCGGGAGTCATTAAAATTTCTGTAAAAAATTGGGCTTAGCCGTTTATGCAGAAGAAATTCCCCCATCCCGTTGTTTCGACTGAATCTAAAAATTCACACTTTTCTGTTTAGTTTGTGAGAAAGTGAAAAAACAAATCCAAAAATATGGCTCAAACATACCACCAATGAGTTTTTGAAGGCTGTAAAAAGTGGGGTAAGGTGAAAAGAGAGTAGGGAAGCAGGCGCAAAAGTGAGTAGGCGGTCCGTCTCTTGGGACCAATTTTTTGAAAAATTGGTAAATTAGTCTGAGAAAACTTAAATTTTTGGAAAAGTGAAAACGTTTTCCAAAGCTTTTAGAAAAAAATACAAAATCAAACCCCATACATTTTCAGAATTCCTGTTTTTATTAAGCAAGAATTACTTTGCTCATTTTCAACTGATTCATATGTCGGTTTCCTTTTACACACTGATTTTGACAATTGGAGCCCCATTTTAAGAACTTACTGATACCCAAGCACATTTACGAGCTTCGATACGCAGCTTAAAAATTGAAACATGCACTCACTTCTCAATTGACTTTCCGATTCCAGTTTCGATCATCTGGTACAAAGTAGAGTCGGACTCTGGCTTGATGTTGTAGCCAACGATGTCACTCATCTGAAAAAAGCAGCTGCTATAGTATTCTGAAGAAAACAAAACTGGATTCTGCAGAAAGTTTGTTATAAAAACTACAAGCATTGTACATCGCTAGCACAATGGCTGATCAAAAAACTAATTCAACTTACGGCCTTCCAGTGTCTGTCTCTGAGACCTGGATTGCAGATGACAGTGAGGATGGGCAGGTACTGTTTGAACTTGTCCACTTTAGTCTTCTGCTGCACTGCCACTCTCTGGGGTCCCTGGTCCTGGAGACTCTTGCTCAGTTTGTAGAGAGTCCTCCACATGTTCCCTACTTCCTCAGTGATCACCTCCGAGTCCAGACCAAGGAAGGCTCCTGAAACACTTTGGCATTGGAATTCGCAATCGAAAAAGACCAGGGAATCTGTTTTTTCACATTACACAGCAACGTCACTATGTCACTTTTGGGCTCAGTAATGACTTTCTTAGGAGGAGTCGGATTTTCAAATTGAACAAAGAGTATAAGAGTATATGGTACCGTTCATCCATTTCTCGTGTGAGTTATGGAAGTTGAGACTGTTTGTCCATAGTTTTTCGAAGGGATCTTTGAGAGCCACGATCTCGTTGATCACCGGGAACGCAGTAGTCTCCCACTCGAACAATTTCTCCTCCTATCAATAAACAAGACAACTCATTAATTAGAGTATTGTTCTTGAATTCATGGATGATGTGTTTATTTATTCAAAAAACTAACTTGCTGTCCAGCCAAACAAAGCCGGGCATTGTTTTACGTAATAAAAACCAACAAGACTGCGTTAATTGTCCCAAATTGGCCAAAATGGCAATCTTTAAACCCTCATAATTTACGAAAAATGATCACAGATGAAATATTTTTTTCAAATTCAAGCTCAGGACAACAATAGCTTTCGAATGGTATAAAAAAATTCCGTCAAAAATAGTTAAAAAGTCGAAATTTGTCTGAAGAAAAAAAAACCCACCCCGAGCACAAATATTCCGTTACTTTCGTATCGAAAGTCGGAACAATCATTTAATTTTTCTTAAACTGCTCTTAGGTTGCTCAGTAAAATTATAACATCTATCAAATTTCGGAGTCGCGCGTAAAACGTTTGAAGAAAAATAGCCTCAAAGAAGTAGCAAATAGTATCAAAAGCAGAAGACTTAAATATAACAAGACTGTTCGTATCAGGGCGAAGCCCTGAATGTTCCGACTGCCTTTTAAGGTTTATGGAGAGTAATAGCATTAAAAAATTAAATGTAACAAAAAATAAAATGAAAAATTTTTTTCTAAAATTTGAAATTTTTTATGAAAATCATCACCCCACACGCCATACAAAGTACAAAAGGATAGATTTCGCTCATTGTAACAAATCAATTATGGCAAATAAGCTTCTTTCAGCCAATTTGGAACGATTTCTAAGACGGATTAACTCTCCGCTTACGCGTTAGTAGCGCGAGGTATATCGCGCGTTAATTGTCCCAAATTGGCCAAAATGGCAATCTTTAAACCCCCATAACAGGTGAAATATCTTTTCAAATTTGAGCTCAGGACAACAATACCTTTCGAATGATATAAAAAATTCCGTCAAAAATGGCTAGTTAAAAAGTCGAACTTTGTCTGAAGAAAAAAAAACCCACCCCGAGCACAAATATTCCGTTACTTTCGTATCGAAAGTCGGAACAACAAGACTAAAATGTACCCACCATTTCCCGACCGAACAATGTGACCCTAACTGTGAAGCAAATTGGAACACCAAAATTGAAAGGAGACTTTAAAAGAAATATTAAAAAAGTGACTTGCATCGTTAATCTGCTCTGCTTCGTCTCTGCATGCCTCGATCTGTTTCTCCAGCTCACCCAGTTTGCTTACATTCACCTCCATCTCGTCCTGACTCAGAATCTAAAACATGGGGTCAGATGTCAGTCAATGAACGAAAAACACAAAAATGTGAACAATATATTCTTAAAACTATCAAACATTACACGATACGACCCTACAAAAACAGAGGTCTTGAAACCACTTAAAAATTGATTATCGAAAAATCGAAATTCAATTTGCTTTCACAATTCATAATTTTGCTACAATTATCAGACAAATTTTTTCTGAAAAAAAATGTTTAAGCTCACCGAACGCGAGACAAAAATTTGTCAACTACAATAGAGAATATCGCAAACTAGTATCAACATATCACAAATATGGGGTGACTACTCGGTGTGGACCTCTATAACGTTTCCCCCGATGGTAAACTAGAAACCAACACCCCACCTCTATGAATGACTAATTCAGTGGTTAAGCATATCCTAATGTTGGACCTGGTAACGAGTTCTCCTCTTTTGCAGTAGGCGGGGGAAGATAGTTAACAATTTTCGCCCCCATGGGGGGAAACAGTTACAGAGATTCATCGTTGTGACAATATATTGAGCGTGAACAAAGTAAGGAACAAAGTGCGAAGACATATCTGCATAACACTTGTGATCTTACCCCGTTTCTCATTCCCTAAATTGAATATTAATTAAACCAAAATATTTAGAACACACCAGCTGTTTTTAAAAAACAGACATCAAATGATAGCGAGAGGTCTTCAAACTGGTACTAATTATTTTGAAAAGCCGGCGGTTGTTGTGCAAGTAGCACATAATGTTAGAACCACATTCAATAATCAGAGGAACACTTGAAAAAAGATGGACAACAGTTTTCTCCGCTTTTACTCTCTAGTGATAGTTGTTACTTCACTTTGTAAGAAAAGTCAGTCTGAACAATAAGAGAAGCGTTAACACAGACGTTCTGGCTACCATTAATCGTTGAAAAAGGAAATACAGCAACAGACACTTGGAAAAGTGTCAATGAACGCACGAAAACCGGGAAAAAATGATTGAATGTTTTTTGAAGAAACTTCAACTTCTTCGAATTTCAAAAGATTAGATGAACTTAAAGCTACTTAAGTTTCAAACAAAATATAAATGAAACTTTTCTTTGATAAATTATTTGAGAAACAGGATCAAAAGTTGAATCTTCTAATCTGCTGGTAAATTTCAAAAAAAATGAAATCCATTTTCGAGAGGTTCACGTTTTTCGGCCATTTCCGTTTTCGCTATTGAAAGCGTAATTTGCCTTCTTTTAGCAAATAAATTTGAAATGAACCTAAAAAGAAATCAAAAATCAAACCGCGGCGAACAATCAAAACTGGTGTGAACAAATTTGGCGCGGGAAGCCAAAAAAAGCTCTTTGATGTTTGATTAATTTAAATTTGATGGGGGTGTAGCGATTAGCATGTGTGCATTCGGCTAAGCTCACGCTGTTGAAAATTGCAAATTTGAAAAAGCATAACGAGAAATGGCGAATCTTCAAACTACATTCTTTTATATGGGCATGCTAATCGACGCATATGCTAATAGGCCGGTCGGTCCCCAAATTTGATTTGTCGACATAAAAGAAAGTGAACTTACATCTTTCTTCTTGAACAACTCGACCTCCTTGTAAATACTATCCAGTCTCTTCTCGAAGTTACTCCTTCTCTTTCTCAACTTATCCTCCCCTGTCTCCCTCAACTCCTCAAACCTCTCCTGGTTCAACTTCAGGTCATCGTTGATCTTGGCCGGCCAGCTGAACACCTCTGCATTCTTGTCCAGGTCTTCCTGGGCGAAGGCGGCGTAGTCCAGCAGGAACATGAGACGGTCTTGAGCGTCCTATACAACAATCACATTGACAACGAACACGCCAACTTGACATTTGATGGATTTATTAAACTCATGCTATGTACCAAAAGCCAAGAACAACGACCAAATGTCTTAAAACTGCTTTTTAAGGTATATGACAGGGTTATTTTGGCAGGGTACATCTTTTATTATAAAAAATTTCTTATAAATTGTAACCAGAGATACTACAGTTGTTTTTCGCATACAAAAGGTTGAAGAGTTTAAATGTCGATGCTTTCTAAAAGAACCTAACTAGAGACCTCAGCTCTTAAAATTTCAACCAGCTGGTAATAATTTCATTGATAAAAATAGGCACTGACTTGAACTTCTCGTAGGAGTGCAAACACAGTCTTGTCGTTGGTCTCTAGAGTGAAAGTGGTCAGCTCCACCAAGTGCTCAACTGACTCCGGGATCTCATTCAACTTGGACTGGATCTGCCCATACCTCTGGCAAAGACTGGAAAAGAATTCATAAAGCACTTGATTAAAACTCATTAAACAACTCTCTTTCCAAGATTTAAACGCAATTTTTTTTCTCAATTTGCATACTTTTATCTTTTTCGAACAAAGATTCGGAAAAGATAAAAGATGCCCCCGCCCACCTCCGAAACCAACCCCTGTTTTTATATCTATTCTAACTTTCGCAATGTGCAAACAATCACGAACAGGACAAAGAGAAATTGGATCTACTTAACAGATTCCCTCTCTATAATAAAAAAATAACAGTTATTTGGCACTAGAGCTTTGTATTGGCCAAATATTTGACTAAATTAATCTACTTAACAATCTCCCCCCCCCCCTTTCTTGAGAGGTGGAGGGAGGATATTGTTGAGTAGACCCATGAAATTTGTGTTGTTGCTAAATTAATAAAGCATGATTCTAGATGATTCATAATTGACAGCCAATATGAATTTTGTTTGGTGTAAGTAAAAAAGCACGATTT
Source organism: Symsagittifera roscoffensis (assembly GCF_963678635.1). Taxonomy (NCBI): domain Eukaryota; kingdom Metazoa; phylum Xenacoelomorpha; order Acoela; family Convolutidae; genus Symsagittifera; species Symsagittifera roscoffensis. Next base: position 19,994,962 of record NC_087063.1, read on the forward strand.
TTGATTTTCAGTAAGTAAAACTAAAGTTGTCTCTAAAGTTGTCTTTTAAGTAAAACTAAAACATGATTCTGGGCATTTCTTTAGCTATATCCCCCCTCTGGTACCTAGTAACGGATATCCCCCTTTTGCAAAAAAAAGGATATAATTAAAGAGATCCGAAGGTGTTTTTAAGCACTTTTTGGAAAAAGTTGACCAAAAACTCAATTTTGACTTTAAAAATAGTATAATTGGCGCCGAAGACGACTTTAGAAAAATTTCAAGGTCAGTCAGCCAAAATTGGATGCTTCAAAAAAGTACAAAGCGGAGACCCTGTGGGTCGGCATGGGGTCGAATCCCTGAGGGGGGGGGGGGGTGTGCATACGCCTTCCCCCCCCCCCCTCTCCCCGAAATGCGCCCCTGTATTGAATCTATTCTAACCTTCGCAATGGGCAAATAATCACGGAGAGGACAAAGAGAAATTGAATCTAGTTAACAGTCTACGTCTCTATAATTAAAAACAGTTAATTGGCACTAGAGTTTTGTATTGGTCAAAAATTTGACTAACTCAATCTACTTAACAATCTTCCCCCTTTCTTGAGAGGAGAACGGAGGAGATTGTTGAGCAGACCCATGAAAATTGTTTTGTCGCTAGATCAAAAAAGCATGATTCTTGATGATTCATGATTCACAGCCATTATGAATTTTGTTTGGTGTAAGCAGGGGCGGATTTAGGGGGGGGGGTTGCGGACGCTCCCGTTTCAGGGATTCGACGCCCTGCCGACCCAAAGGGTCCCCCCTTTATACTATTTTGAGATATCCATATTTGGTAACGGATCCTAAAAGTTTTCTAAAGGCGCCTTTGGCGCCAATATATACTTACTTTAAACGGGGAGCTCGCGCCAAAAAAACGCAATTTTTTTTGTTCAAAATTTTCTTAAAAGTGCCTAAAAACGCCTTTATTGGCCTGTTTTTCAAAACTTTGCCTGCAGCGCAGAAAATTTGATCAAAACAGTACTTTGGGAGAGCTCGGAAAATCAATTCGGTCGACCTAAAAAAAAGGTCGGCAAAATTTTGAAAATCCCCCCCCCCCTCGAGAAAATCTTAGATCCGCCCTTGGGTGTAAGTAAAAAGCACGATTTTTAACTTTATAAAAAATAGTTTGTTTTGTCTTTTACGTAAAAATAAAACAGGATTGTAGGCAGGGGCGGATTTAGGGGGGGGGGGTGGACCTTCCCCATCTTCTCCTCAGGGATTCGACCCACTGCTGACCCAAAGGATCCCCCTTTGTACTATGTAATATTTTGAAATATCCATTTTTGGTGACGGACCCTAAAAGTTTTCTACAGACGTCTTCGGCGCCAATACATACTAATTTTGAGGGGGGTGTTCGCGCCGAAAAAACGCAATTTTTTGGTCAAATCTTTCCAAAAAGTGCCAAAAACGCATTTTTTAAAATGTTTTTACAAAATTTTGCCTGCGGTGCAAAAAGTTCGGCCAAATCAGGGACTTTTTAGTGCTTTGGGGGAGAGCTCGAAAAATCAATTTGGTCGATATAAAAAAAGGTCGACAAATTTTTCGAACAATTTTTGAAAATCCCTCCCTCGAGAAAATACTAGATCCGCCCCTGATTGTAGGGATTTCTTTAGCTATATCCCCCTCTGGTACCTAGCAACCAATATCCACTCTTTTGCAAAAGGGGGGATATAGTCAAAGAGATCCGCTTGTAGACATCAGAATAAGTGTTTGTCTTGCTGTTAAGTTAAAACATGATTATGGCATCAAAAAAGTTTGTTTTGCTGTTTAAAACAACTGATTTTTGATATCGACATCAAAAACGAAATATGTTGTCGCTCGAAAAAAATACGATTCTTGACATCAAAAAAATCTCGTCTATCTAATTCAAAAGACGAATGAACTCACTCTCTGTTCAAATTCCTGTTGTGTTTCACTTCATTCGTGACAATTTTGTCCTTCAAGGCTTGCACTCTGTTCTGCAAGTCCTGATTCAACTGCTTCAGATCCAGCTGGTACAGTGAGAAGTCGGCTGTGATCCTCAGAAGAGCTATTTCGTCTTTGAGGGCCTGTATCTCTCGCAATTTGCGCTCGTAGTCGTCTATGTCGTGTCTCGTTTTCAAGAAGCTGACTACTTCGCTGTCCGATTTTCCATTTAGCAGATCCTGATACTTCTTGCACCAGGTCAGATAACTTGAAATAAAAGATAGGCTTGTATGAAAATTAGTTTACTGTATAACTTGTAATCAATATAGAAGGTAATTTTGGGTCTAGGACAACAAGCCGACGGGACTTCAAGCCGAAGAGACTTCAAGCCGAAATTAAAACTTTACAAGCACCCCAAAACGCTTTTTTATCATCTGCAAAATGTTGCTTTTCTAAAATTTTGGCAAGTTAATGCATAATAAGCGTTATTCATGACAATGCACCACTTGTGATTCGCATCCGTTAATAATATCAGTCGGTTTTTGAAATGCATAAATTATAACAATGAAAAATGCCTTCAACCATGTTTTACTTTTCAACTTTCCGGAACATCATTTGGAGGCTTAAATTATATGCAAACGCCAATAACTAGTGAAGAAAGATCATGAAATTCAAAAATTCTTCAAAAAAGTTTTCAAATTGTTCATATTTCACGACTTCATAAGGAATTATTCGGCTTGAAGTCCCTAATTTTACCATTCGGCTTGAAGTCCCGTCGGCTTGATGTCCGGCACCCGGTAATTTTAACTAGTTTTCGGAGTTTCATAAGATCTTTTCATTAGTCAAAAATAAATTTAGTTCGAAATATTTTATTTCGTCTTAGCGTGCGAAATCTCGACTATGAAATCTCGACTATGAAACGATAATGCTTTATTCTGATTGGCTCAAATATGTAGAACAAGCGGTGCGTATTCATAGGTTCCAAAATGAAAAATCAGTCCCATAGGTTCCAAAATAAAAAAGCAGTCGCATAAGTTCCAAATCTTTCCAATTGGTCAAAAAACTACATTAGCCGAGTCTCGGTTTAAGGTCGCCGGTGGGCGCGCTAGGCGCGCGTCGCCGCTTTGCGGCGATAACCGGCTCTAAATTTCGTATAGAGTCCTACCCTTTGGTGGCAAGCTCGCAACACGTTGGCGCGGCTGCGGAGGTCACTATTGTGCAGCTTGAGTTTATGCTGGTTGAACAGTAAACAATCAATCCATAAATTCGTTGGCTCAAATTTCAACCAATCAGAATTCAAGAAGATAAATTTTGGAACTTATGCGACTGATTTTTTATTTTGGAACCTATGAATCTTGGAACCTATGGGAATTCACCAGAACAAGCAATGAGCAGAAAAATTGGTTAGCAGAGTCGGAAGTTATCGGCATATTGTGTGACAATTTTTTGAATGCCACTTGTAGGTGGGATTGTCATAAAAGAGCACCTTTTCAACGCGCCCTCGGCTCTCCTTTACCTGAAAACTAATATTGGATCAAGTTAACATCCTCCCCCCAAATAGACCAAGTTAAGATCCTCCACCCCAGCGTTCATTTTAATTTAAATCTACCTAGCGCTGCATGTAAAATGCTCTATTCTGATTGGCCGAAAATTTGAACTCAGAACCAAGTTAACATCCTCCCCCCTAAATGGATTTAGGGGGGGGGGGGTGTTAACTTGGTCCCCCTTTGGCTTTATTTTACATCCACTGTCGATTGACCGACCCTAATCCTAACATTAGCGGTGAGGGTGTCCCCCTTGAGTATGATTTAGTTTTTTCTGGTGGCTGTGTGATTACCTCTGTGGTCCGGGTGTGTTGATTCGGAGTACTTCAAATGCCCTCTCAACATACTCGCCCACCAGTGCCTCCTCTAGCCTGACTGGACGGAGGAAGAACGGCTTTCCCTTCACATCCGGAAACAGCTCACACTCCAGCCGCGGAATGGAGTCACCCTTGTGTAGGATTTCTGAAACAACACCCCCCTCATGCTACACGCAAACAGTCTCGATAAAATTCAACCTTGAAAAAAATAGATCTTTGAAACGCGACGCGCAAGATGTTAGAACTCGGTTTCTCGAAGAGTGCAAGTGATAGTTGTTCCCTTGTAACATTAAATTTGAGACAGGGATCCCGCAGTTTTTGTGTTAATTTGAAAATGGATATTGTTAACTATTCGGTTTCGCATTATCGAGCAGAAGCGGATTTAGCCCCCCTCCTAATCTCCTCCAAGAATTCGACCCCCTGACCACCCAAAGTTGGCGGGTATAGCACCCCGGCGGTCTCATAAAATGTTCGGGTCTCAAGAATAGCAAGCACGCAATTCGTATGAGCAGAACTTCATTATCTAGTTATTTTTTGATGGGGCTGTATACACAAGGCGAAAATTATATTAGGCGAAAATAGAAGTGTTAAATTTAGGCGAAAATTTTGATAATAGAAGTGTATATTTTAGCAGAAATCCCCCTAATTTTCCAGACGAAATTGATAAGAAGCGGTTAAACACTACAGATCCGTTTGTCGTCTCAAGGTCGCCGGTGAGCGCTACGTACATATCGCCGCTTCGCGGCGATAACTGGCTCTAATTTTCATAAAGAGTCCTACCCTCTGTCGGCAAGCTCGCAACACGTTGGCGCGACTGCAGCGGTCACTATTTTACCGTTGATTTGCTGTTCGAATGATGTTACGTGTATTTTGTATGTAGCAATGGAATGACGTAAGTAATCACATACGGTTTCTGATAAAATGTACACTTTTTTAATCAAAACTGTGGCCTAATTTTGACTTTTTTTGTTTTTACCTTTTTTGGGAGGGACTAAAAGCTGCCTCAGAACAGACTACCAGTTGCTGCATTAAAATATAATAAGAAATCTCAACAACCTTTAAAAATTAATCAATATGAAGAGTGACCTCCATCTATGTTTCGTCTAAAAACTAAAATTTTATTTCGGCTTTTCTGTTTTCTAGACAATTTTTTGAAACTTCTACATTCTGAATGCATTATTCTTGAAAATATTTAAATTTGATTAATCATCGACTCCAGTTGATGATTATTTGCGGTGGTGTCAAATTTTGCTTTAAAAGATGTTTATCATAACACACGTCGATATAAATAAATTCTGATAAAAATTCCGGAAAAACGCCTATACTTCAGTTTTATAACGCAATCATAATGATTTCGGCTGGATAATGCTTAGTAAAGGGCTAGTAAAGGGAACCCCTGACGCACCAATGATGCTCTGATGAATAAGTTCTTTGACGTCTCTGAATGTGGGCTCGATCACTATTTTGGGCTCATCTATCAGCAATTTCACCTTCATCACGGGAATCAAATTGAAGCGCAGCTCAGGGTACTCGCCCTCGTACTGATTTCCAGCCTAAAATTCCATCATAATTTTGTCCCTAAATCTTGTAAAACTTCGGTCCAATAAGATCAAGATTATAAGACGGTTCTATCAAGATTATAGAATGGCCTTTTTTCCAATCCCTCTGCCACATTTCATTTTTAATAGTTATCATATTTGTTTAACGTGTTTTATTATGGCTAAATGCGTGGTGTTACGTATGAAGAATAAGTCTTCAGAGAAGATGTTGAGTATGAAGAATAATTCCACATTAGTTAATAAGTTAATTTGTTCTACGTGATTAATTTCCTTGCATTATGACAATGTTAAACTAACTTTTCTAATTTGAAAAGCAAATATGGGGGGTTAAAGAAAAAAGGTATAAACTGTGCGCTATAATTGTAAATAAAAAAATTTGAAAGTACTTCAAACTAAGTATTCAAACTGTACTTTGTGTTCTTCCATAAACTGGACGAAATCCGAAAGGGAGTTGGTGACGCATTCACGCAGCTGGCGACTCATTAGAGTTCCCACTGTGTCGAAGAACTCTCGGATGAGTTGTCGTGAGTCGGACTCTCTAGCTGGAGCCAGGTGGACCCACTTGGATTTGTTCTTCAGAAACAACTCTGCTAGCTCCGGTAGCCACCTATAAAGCATGATGTTACAAGTTATTCCACTAATATTGGTTGAAAATCGGGGTGATCTGGTAACGAAGTGAGTTTTTTGTGGGTTAGAAAGCTCTCAAATTAATAGGTAAGAGACCCGCAATAGTGGGACAGTACCGACATTGAGGGACAACGTAAACAAGGATTTAATACTTTCGGTGATTTTTTGGACAAAAAAAATATTTTTCATTTTGTCTCTAATAAGATATTTTGAAAAACAAATCTAAAAAAATAACTACCAAAAGCGGTGCTCATATACATTCAAAGTAGAAGATTTCATTCAAAAGTAAACTTTTACTTTAGATTGAATACTCAATTTGTTATTTCCCGGTAATTTTTGATTAAACAACAAAATATAATTCACCGTTTGGATAATAAATTCTGAGCATCATCGCAGTGCTGCTGGATCAAATTTGCCAGTTCCTCTGGCACGATAGGCAAACCACCAGCTCTGATGTCCGGCACTCGGACAAACCTCACTTTGTTATACTTCATTTCCCAGAGATTCTGAACCATGAGCATCATTTCGTTGATGCTATGAACATGTTCGTCGCAGAATTCCTTCTGGTATGCGAAGGTATCGTGCCACGGAACAGGAGCTCTGTATGTGCGTTTTGGGAAGGGTCTTTGGGTGGCTTTGATGTTGAGGCGGGTCCGCTCTGATTGGTCGAGCAAAATATAGTCGACTGAAATCAAAAAAGCCATTTAAGTTCGAAAGTTAGGATAAAACGTTTTAACTTATATTTTTATCACATCAGTTTTAAAGCCATCCAGAAAGCTCTGAGAGAGCTCATGGAATGAAATGGTTAATTATTAATTTTTCATACGACGAAAACATTTTTTCAAACGACAAAAACGAAGAAAATATAAGTGTCAAGAGGCTTCTAATTTTTCATGAGCACACTAATTCTATAGTTGATGTTATAAATACAGAAAAAAAGCAAAAAATAATGCTGACCAATGGCGGTTCTGATGCTCATCTGGTAGTCGTGGTCCACTTCGTCATGTAGTTCCCCATTCAGGTCCTGCAGATGGGGGGCTATAAGGAATGCCTCTGGGATGAGGCTCTCGATCTGCTCCCACTCCCCTCCTGCTCGGGGGGCTACCATGTCCGACCTGATACCATTCTTCACGTAGTACTCGTATCTGAAAAAAAAAACGTTGAACTGAAAAAACTGAAAAATAAAACGGAACAGGCAAAGTCTTTAAAAAAAGGTTTGAAGTGGTTGCTACGTCATAATCCTAATAATTGTAATAAAACAACACAGCACAAGAAGTTTACTTTTTTATTGATATTTACCTTTTTTTATTGAAATTGATAACTACCAAGCTAAAATTATAAAGAGTTTCAATGGATATCCAATGTACAGTAGAGAGCATCACTTCAATTAACATGCAAACAAGTAAAGCTAGGTCCTTTCCACTGACAGATTTCAACCACGTTCTTCAGCAATCAGTGAAATTTTTGGAGAATGTTGAAATCTGACCTACTAAATTAACCAAAATATCTTCTGCGTTTAATTATGGCAGTTTGAGTTAAATATTCGATTCTATTTGGTTAAAAGTTAAAGATTAGATCTTTCTCTTTTGCTGGTAACATAACAATCCACACCCCCCCCCCTTTTACATCGCTCTGGAAATCAGGGTGAGGAGAATTGTAATTTGGTCCAAATTCTCCTTTTGAGTGCGATTATTATACCTCTGGAGGTCCTGGGCTAGTGGCTTAGGGTGCAGTTTGTCCTCTCTCCCCTCCTTCTCTTGTATCAGGTCCAGCTGTCCAACTGGCGACAGGGGTCTGTCCTCTTCTTGAAACGCATAACTCGGAGGGTAGTCCTGTTAACAACTGCTGTCATTTGTTAATTAACGTTGAAACCCGTTTTCACTTTTTTATTGTTAAAACGGGATACAGCCAAATTTGATCACTTTTTGAGTCATAATGTTTCCAGCATAATTTTTTCAGCGGTATATTTTTATTTTTTTTATTGAACTGATATTTTGTTTAGCATGTAAATTTTAAACGCGTTTGATTTAGTGCTTGTGTGTAATGCGACTGACCACGACTTTAGTATCCCTGGGCGACTTCTTCTGGACGGGGGGTAGTTGTGCTTTCCCATTGGGTGGTTTCAGTCCTCCATTCTTGGCGATTTTAGCACTTTTGCTCATTCGCTTCAGTTGGAAGTCCGATGCTAAAACACTCATACATTTTTGCTTAACATTTGATAGACAATTGAAACTCCAGTTGCAATTGAAGCCTCAAAATTACAACACAAAAACTCTTAACGAAATAGACATAGTGTTGCAAATGAGTTTCGAATAAGTATTAATTATTGCTTTGAGTTTTTTAAAAACAATTACAGCGAAAACTAGTTCTTTGGTACCACGACATCATTGTAAAAATAGACCAATTTTATACAACTGGCATTGAAAATGTGAACTTATTTGAACCTTGTGGGGTGAAGTTGTTGGCAATGGCGTCACTGGGTCCCCTGTGTTTGCCTATCTCTTTATAAGGAGATGCCAGTGTCCATGACGTCATGTCCATGAGAGGGGGATGTTCGGAGTACTTCAGAACTGCCTCGTACAACTCACTCGGCTGTCGGCTCTCATCCGGGGGCAGAGGGGGCAGTCCCGGGAGTCCCTTCGGTCTGCTAGTCTGGGTGAAGGGCGACTGGTTGAACTAAAACGACAGACTAAAATATGCTGCTAAATCAACCAATATTTTCAAAAAAAATTCAAAGATATCAAAGAAGGATGGAACTGGAATACAGCTTTTAACAGATAACATAATAAAAGAATAAATAAACTATAGTTTGATTGTTTTTAATAGAGTAATCTAAAATTTAAAAAAAAGATACTTAATTAAAGATCTAAAAAAAATTAATTAAAGTAAAACAAATTACAAAAATTGACCCAAATTTCAAAAAATCTAGGCGATCTATTTTTATAGCAGTAAGCTAAATTGAAATAATTTTTACAAAAAAATGTGGCGATGACCTGAGGCTTAAAGATGCTTTGCAATAGTTATATCCCTACTTTAATATCTCCGAATAACAAATACCTTTCTGCTTGCGGTTATGCCAGAAGTGAAGGGGCGTTTGAGCTTTCGTTTAGATGTCGCCATTTAGCTTTTAGTTAATAACCAAAATTAAAGTATCGTAGTATTCAAACTCGCATTCAATGAAAATAAATTGAAATCTAAAATTTAAAAATGGAAACACTTGAAAATTTGAAGCTATCCTTTTCATCAGTGACAAAACTGTATAAAAGCAGACTAAATACGATAGACAAAATGCGGCGTTTATGACTCTGATTTTGTAAGCATGACATGAAACATTAATGAGAGTCCAGAAGACTCCACAATGTCTTAAGACTGGATCGATCTAGGGGATTGGTTTTGAAATGGTGTTTTTGAACCAGTTGTATGACTGGACGGATGATTGATTTTTACAACTATCACTGCAGCTCATTTATCTTAGTAAGAGAAAAGGTCAGACAAAAATAAAACATCAAAACAATAAAAACAAGGAATCGTAAAAAGCACCAGAGAAGACTTCATTTGAGTTTGTTTATATAGCAAAGTAAAATGGTGCGACTATTCGGAACTCATGAACAAACCGCCCAATTTGGAATGTCTTCAAGAATCCTCGTCTTTAAGAATCCTCAATGAGAGAAATTCGTTACTAGGTTCAATCAGTGTAGAATTATTTTTCCTTTCTGTAAATTTTTTGGGCGGAAATTTTAAAACTTTTCAACAGTCAGCACAGAGATATAAAAAAGACAATAACATTAGGAGTTTAAGATCCCCTAACAACCTCCAATTTTCGAGGTATAATTATATCCTTTTTTAAAAAAAAATTCTAAATGAGTTAGATAACTTGAATCTGTAAAAATTATTGTTTTCAATGAGGGTCTCAAAAAATGTCAGTACATGAGCTTGATAATCTTAAAGTATTTTCAGTTTTTTGTTGAAAATTTTCGGGGTATTGTTTAGAACTTTGACCATAGTACTTATGGGCAATTTTTTTCCATAATTGAGTTAATGGTTTTTAACGCACGTTTTCTTATCAAACTTTAAGATTTTGAGCCAAAAAAGCAGGGTCGGATTATGGGCTGAACGCCTCCCATCTCAGTGTTTCGACCCCTTCACCAACCAAAGGGTCTTCCCTTTTTTAAAGGGGAACGCGCGCCTCAAAAAGGCGTTATCTTGGTGAAAAAACTTGCATAAAGTGCCGAAAAATGGCCCATTTGACTAGCTTTCTTGTAGTAACCTAAGAGCGCTCGGAGAACCAATTTGGATCTTGGTAACTATTCCCCCTTTTCGACCTTGTTTACTAGTCCCCCCTTTTCGACCTTGTTAACTATCCCCCCCCCCCCCTCCCTATGCATGTATTATTTTTGACAACAGTTTCTGTATAAAATATGCATTTCAAAAATATCAACAGTTAAGTGGGTTTTCATTTTCGCGCGTAAAAAAAATAAGTCGACAAAACTATTAACCAATTGCCCTATAGTAGGTCTGATGTAATCTTTGAGAGAAAAACATACCGAAGCTGAGCTTAGGCCCCTTTCTTTTCAGGTATTTGATCCTCTCACCGCCCAAAAGAACTACTTTGGCACTATTTTACGTCATTCATTTTTGGTCAACCAACCCAAAAAAAAATATTTTTCGACGGCTCGGAAGATCAGTTTGGTCGATCTCAAAAAAGGTCCCACTACACTGTTAAAAACTACACTGTCCCGGGATGACCAAAAATACTAGTCATACAATTTCCATATATGGAAAAATGCTAGTCATACACTTTCCATACAATTCCATACGTACAGAAAATTGCATGAAAGTTCTATGATTAGTATGTTTTCATATATGGAAATTGTATGACTAGCATTTTTCCATAAACCAAAAATATTGATTTTTTACATTTTAATTTTTCAAAATTTTTTGGTTGTGTTCGTAACGGTTTGCTATTGGTTCGCTATCGGTTTGCTATTGGTTTAGCACAACTAATATCTTTTGCGTTTTTTAACGGAATATTAGAAACAATTAGCATACATCAAATAACTTGGTTCAACTTCTAATTCATATTACATTGCTACTTACGTTCCAGCTTTAAGCACAAATATGTCTCAGTCGGTGCAAAAAATTTCTCTAAAAACAAATTGAAAATCAAAAATCTATATATATAACAACCATACCGAGCACGATTATTTCTTTTGATCAATGAAAATTATCATATTTGTAATCATTTTAGGAAAAATATGGGAGTTCAATTAGTCGAAGAAAGTGCGGAATATTTATGCTTGGGGCGATTATGTTTTTAATCCGACTTTCAAAGAAAACGGAATATTTATGTTTTATGTTTTTCTTATTATTCAGTCAATCTTTGGCGATCGAAATAATAGTTTTTAACGAAATAATTTTATACCCCATTAAAGACATACCCCTGAAATCAAATTTAAAAACATCTTTTACCTCCGGTCATTTTTTTGCCAAGTTCTGGAAGTTTAAAAAAACTTAATTTGGCCATGCTCTGGACTAATTTAAGCACCTTTTGAAGATTTCATCCATAATGATGAAAAGGAAACACGAATTAATTTTTACTAGCCGATCGTTTTACTTGTTTACGACTCAAATTTTCACACTTGATCTTTGATGTTTACCAAAGTTTGCCAGTACTTTCTTTTCCCAAAAATCTATATAAAATCGCTACAGATTAAGGGGCAGTCGGAACATTCAGTTCAGTCATTTTTCAAATTTTAACTACGCGTTTTTGACTGAACTTTTAAAAACCATCTAGAAAACCACCAGCTTCTTTTCCGAAGCTCAAAATTAAGAAAATTTCAGTCGCGATCATTTTTTGTAAAGTCATCGGGATTTGAAGTGTTCCAATTTGATATAATCAACGCACAATATTTGCGTTTTTTAACGGGTACGCAGCAAAATATTCAGCTTCAGACATATTTCAAAATCGGTATTATGGCAACGTAGTATTATGGCTTATAATTAGTGATGTTACGATTTAAAGAATGAAGTTCATTTTGCTAGTTTTTCAACATGTCAAATTCCATCAAATTATCACCTGGATTAGGTCATTTATAAGCATTTGTAAGACTTAAAATAATAGCTAATTAGTTTCATAAAACTTTACTTGAAATTTTTTTTATAAAAGCTTGTGTTGTGGGTACAAAATGATCAAAAGAAAAAAAATTATTTCAAAAACTTCATCACTTTTGAACCAAAAACAACTGCAAAGATTTAAGCATTTGAGTCGGAGCTTTTAACCCGACTTCAACCTCTTTAGCAAATTTTTGTTGTTCTGAATGTTTTTGTATGAGACTCAAACTGAAAACAAATTGCGGCAAAATGGCAATTCACATTAGAAAATGAGTGAAATTCTAATTTTGGCAACTGAAGCCATCAAGTTTAGAATCCTGTGCCTTGTAAAAATACGAATCAATTTCAAGGAGAATCAATGTGCAATGGTAATAGTTGCTGAAAAAAGCAAAAAGTTGAGAGAATTGGAACGTTTTGAAGTGACTAAAAAAGGAACCGAAAAAGTATTTGAGGAGCTTAAACTGTTTCGACTGCCCTGATTATGACAAACTAGCTTTTCGAAAAATTGTAATATCTCTATGTGTAAAGGGCATTAAAGTTACGTCAATACCTTCCGTGCTTGAGCTTTTTAAAGACATTCTTCTTGCAGTTTTTTAACGGATATAGGACGCTAAAATTCAGGGATGAAAAGTTGACGGTGGTTTTTTGTGCGGCTCTTTGTATTTCCCCCATTTTGTAAAAATTCCATTATCACAATACTTATGCATGCTATAGCGAGACATTTTTAAAAATAAATTACAGAAAAGCAATGTTTCAGAACTACTTTTTTTGCCATGCAATATTAATTAGATATGACAACACTAAAACGATTTTATTGGTTATAAAATCATGATAAAGTTCAAAATGAAATGCAAACTTGTTCGATTAGTTAGTCAAGTTATAGCATGAAATGCAATTCAAAAGGCTTCAAAAATAGTTTTTTATATATTTTTTTATAATCATAACCATTCTCGTTGGGTTGTTTTAGTTTTTTGCTGTTAGACTATTCCGCGTTCGGAGTTTCTGCTCTAACTTCCTCCTCGCTCAAATTGTTTTTTTTTCAACCCTGCATTTTTTCATTCTGAAAACCAAAAACTGGCTCTTTTCTAATTGCAACTTTTAAACTTTTTTTTTTCATTTTTAATCATGGCTAAAGCGTCATTTTACGATGTATGGAAAAATATGAAAATAAACGGTTGACAATTGTTGGTGTTTTCACCAGCTAAATTAGGCTATCAAAAATCAGTTATCAGTTATCAGCTTTACGGTCATAAATTGTCTTGGTTTGAATCTTGTCCATTTTCTTCCCAATTTTTTCCTCCTATTTTGAAAAACTACCTTACGGTTTTTATAAGGCAAACAGCATAATCAATGCATGGCAAAAAACCAGCTTGTTAAGAAAAGGCATGTTTAATAAACCAACAATTATTAACACCTTTGTTCTTCCTACTATACAATGTAAAAGCACGCATTCCACCATAGTAACACGTAAAAAAAATCTAATAACAAAAAATACTGCTTGTATATAAGTACGAGGCACAGCGCGTTCTAACTAATTTTCGAGGCCAATTCAACAGTTTGTGGCTGTAAATTTGATTTAGAAAAATCAAGAAAAAATCAAAGGAAACGAGGATGTTTTAAGCGTTTCGTATGTATCTTGAAAAAAAAACAAGACCGCTCGCACCAAGGCAATACGCTGAATGTTCCGACTGCTTTTTAAGGTCTATGGAGCAGTAATAACAAGAAAAAATTCAATGTAAAAAGACAAAATGAATTTTTTTTAATTTGAGATTTTCGTAAGAATCATCCCACAAACCGCCACAAAATAATAGATTTCGCCCCTAGTAACTAATCAGTTGTGGCAAAAAAGTTTCCTTCAACCAATTTGAAGCAATTTCTAAAACGGATTAAATCTTTGTGTATGCGTTAATAGCGCGAATTATATCGCGCGTTGATGGTACCAAGTTAGCCAAAATGGCAATTTTAAACCCCCATAAAAAATCACAGATGAAATATCTTTTAAATTGTGAAATCAAGACAACAAAACGTTTTCAGTGATTTAAAAAAATAAAATGATTATTTGAAATTCGAAAATTGACTGAATAAAAAACCAAAGCGTTATTAATCCGAACTTTCTCCGAAATTCGGAGAAAAATTTTGAAAGATGTGGGGAAAAGGAATGGAGCTGTAATTTTTAATATGACTGATTTGTTATTTATGAAATATTTTGCTCTTTTCGACTTTCCCCCACCCTTCGTCCAATTTTCTGTTTTATTGTTGTTTATGCGTAATTGTGGCTATGCGTAATTATACGAAAAAGCGTAACGCTTCGATGTAAAGGTATGAAGAACAAAAATCTGTTCTCAATTGTAGCTTTCTGCACCATGCCCAGTTTCTTTGCTTTATGTCAACCTTAAAGTAACTTAATAAAATTGAAATTCAAAGGTGGGGGGACGGGTTTTGGCTCTTTTTCCTTCCCCCCCCCACCTGCAAACTTTTACATGTAAATTTGTTGACCACATTGTCCGATTGTTATGAAATTTTACATACAGACTAATAGGGCCACGGCAAACATATTTTGTCTTCATACTCAACCTCGTAAAACCACTCGTTACACATATAAGTTGAAACTGGCGTGAGGTGGGGGGGAAAAGGAAAAAGAGCCCGGGTTTTTTTTCTGTATCCCCATCCTGCAATTTGTTTTAATTGAAGTGATTGTTCTCATTATCCGATTGTCATGAAAATTGACATGCGAAATAATTAGGCATTGACAAACATGTTCAAATCTCATACTTATCCCTGTTGAATCTCTCGATACACCATAAAATAGATGCTTATGTGAGCCGGGGAGTGGAAAAGAGCCAACTATTTTTGATTGGATCAAAGTTCGCTCGGACTTGCTTTTTCAAAAATCTTGAATTTCCATAAAAACAAGCTCTTTTGAAAACGTCAACAAAAATTGGCATGCGAGCTAATTAGGCCATGACAGACATTTTTGATTTTCATAATTAACCTTGTAAAACCCCTCGTTACACCGTAAAATTGACGCTTATGTGAGGTGGGGGGGAAAAAGGAAAAAGAGCCCGTCATTTTTATTTTGGCCCGGTGGAAGACAAAATCCCTTACTCTTTTAATTTTGAAAGATTGATAGCCAATTAAATGAGGACCAGGGGTGAAAAAAGGGCTCTTTTCCACCCCTTTCCTTATTTTGAGAATTTCCGAAACTGAAAAAAAACGCGTGAAAGGTTATTTCACGAGAGGGGGTGGGAAACTGGAAAAGAGCGAAAAAAAGTCCGAGAACTAAAACTACTTACGGTGTTTCTCTGAAGAATGGAGTTCCTCATTTTCCTGTCCTCGTCCAAACTGTAACTATCAGTTGAGGAGGCTGTGTGCTTGTTCCTGTTGTTGGCATTTTTGGAGGCGGCCGCCATTTTGATAACAATAATGGCCAATCAAACCTCAGTTTAATCGCTGCTGCGTGTGTTATCCTTTTTAAAGCAGCAAATTAAATCCCAGATTAAAGTTAATAGCAACAACGAAAAAATTAAAATACTTTTTTTAGAACGCCATAAACGCGCACGTTATCAAATTGAAGCCAGATTTACAAATATTAACCAAAACCAGCTACAACCATGCAAAGTGTTTGGACGAACGAGTTTTTGGCTCACACAACTTTAAACATCTGATGGTATTTACTTCTTTTCACATATTTTTCGCTGTTTTAAAATGCTTTTTTTTGTTATAAACAGCTTATTTTGAGAGCAAAGTAATACTAATTCTTTCACGCTTTTCACCTACTCTTAGAGTGTATGTAAGCTGTGGTCGTCCATTTTTGTTCCGACTTTCGATACGAAAGTAACGGAATATTTGTGATCGGGGTGGGTTTTTTTTCTTCAGACAAATTTCGACTTTTTATCTAGCCATTTTTGACGGAACTTTTTTTATATCATTCAAAAGGTATTGTTGTCCTGAGCTTAAATTTGAACAGATATTTCACCTGTGATCATTTTTCGTAGAGTTATGAGGGTTGAAAGATTGCCATTTCGGCCATTTTGACCAATTTGGGACAATTAACGCGCGATATAATTCGCGCTATTAACGCGTAAGCGGATATTTAAACCGTCCTATAAATCGTTCCAAGTTGGTTGAATGAAGCTTATTTGCCATAATTGATTTGTTACAAGGAACGAAATCTCTCTTTTTGTACTTTATATGGCGTGAAGGGTGATGATTTTCATAAAAAATTTCAAATTTTAGAATAAAAAATTTTCATTTTATTTTATTTCATTTAATTTTTTTATGTTATTACTGCTGCTCCATTAACCTTAAAAGGCAGTCGGAACATTCAGAGCTTCGCCCTGAAACGAGCAGTCTTGTTTGATTTTGGCTCAAATCTAGAACAAGAAATGACATCTCAATTTTCTCTTTAGTTCAAACCCATAATTGTTTCGACTTTTGAAGAAAATTACGGGATGTTTATGCTTTGGGCTGATTTTTATTCATTGAAATTGCGACTTTTTAACTAAACGTTTTCGACCAAATTTTACCGGGTCGAGGGGCTCACCTTGTTTTGATCTTCAAAGTCAAGCAAAATGTCCGATTTCGATCAAAAAAGCAAAGTTGAGAGAGGCTTTTGGGTCAATTACAAAATCTAAATAAATATCTCGAAACTCGAGCACAGTCAAAACATCAGTACATCAAAATTAGTCGAGCACGGTCATAAAAAACCTCGAGCATGATTGAAACATATCGAATTAGGTCGAGCTTGATGAAACATATCTTGAGCAGGGTCAAAATATACCTCGAGGGCATTCGAAACATAGCTCGAGCTCGATCGTCTGACGAATAATAAAATTTAATGAAAATTAATTTAAAAATTTTCTGACGAATATCAGCCCTTGTATGAGGTTTGAAACGCCTCGACCAAAATTTAATCGAGACGGTTGAAACATATAAAGAGCTTTTTGACACGGGTTACATCGTCTGAAAGATTTTGTTGTCCTGAGCTTGAGTCTGAAAAAAAATTATTTGGTATTTTTTTTGTAAATTTGAAACCTAGTACTTTGAAACATAGCACTTTGAGGTTTGAAACATAATACTTCGACCATTTTGAAATTTTTAACGCTTAATAAATGCGCAATAAACGCGCAACTTTTAACACTTGTTAGCGGCAAATTATATCTTTCCAAGTTGATTAAGTGCAATTTTTTTTACCATTTGACATTCGAGTAAGTGCAATTTTTTTTACCATATGAAAGATATTGGTTCCTTGAGCTTAAATTTGAGTAAGTGCAATTTTTTTTACCATTTGAAAGATATTGGTTCCTTGAGCTTAAATTTAAAAGAATATTTTAACTTTCATCATTTTCCGTACAGTTACGGGCATTGAAAAAATGCTAATTTGGCCAATTTTGAATATTTAATTTGCTATATTTTGCGTTCTTTTCAAATGCGAAAGAAGCGAATGAATGCGTTCCACATTGAATTGAGGCCAGCATTTTAATCCTCCTATTAACACAATGCGAGACGCTTAACACACCCGTTGTATTTTACATAGAATATGGGGATTAAGAATACACAACAATTGCTGTTTTTCTGTCAACTATTCAACCAAACGAATCAAACAATTTATTAACCGTGAATGCATACCGAACAATCAGGGCTTCGCCTTGATGTATGAGCAGAATTTTTTTATAGGACATGAGAATTTTCTGGTTCAGTTAGTTGCTGTCATAGCTAATTTTGAAAAGCACGGAACATGATTCAAGGAAACATTCTTATCCAGAATTTTTTGTGGTGTTTCGATGAGAAGCTCAATATCATAGTTCATGGTGTAACTAACGGTTTTTACAAAATTATGCCCGAAGATGTAATAGCCTCATTGATCTACACGCGAGTTTTTTCAACAACGAGACAATATAAACCGAAACAAGTTTGCTCTTGTCTTGAATGTTTCGACAGCTGTTTGTTTTCTATCGGTTCATTTAAATTGAAATAAATAATGAAATTGAAAAAAAAAATGAAAAAAAATGTTGATGCTTTTATTGAGAATCATCCGGTCACACGCTATGTAAAGTACAACACGATATTTTTTGCATATAGGAAAGTATGGAACAGACCTAAAAGCACACCTCAATTCAATTTGAAACTAATTCTAAGACAGATTAATCATCAGCTTAAGCGTTAATAATACGAAAAAGGAGTGCTGATTTAAATAAATTGGGCAAAACAAATAAGGCTTCAAGTTTAATTTAGTTTTTCTCAAAATGAGTTGACTCTAAGCAAAACCAATGAGGAAAAAATTGTTTTTTACTTTTATCCCTATTTTAATGGTGCAATTTGTTTTGCAAAAATCGGGCCAACCAAAAATATCTAAAAAGTAATCAGTTTTGAGTTTTTTAATTAATGAAAAATTGTGCCGGAACTACCGAATGAGTTGCTGTCAAGAATACATCAAAATAAGCTTCTTACATAGTAGTCCAATAAAATTCAAAAAATTGAGCAAAATGTCTCAAAATAACTTTCAAATATAAAAAAGCAATTGTAAAAACGACACGTTTTAGCTATCAGACAAAATTAAATTTATTTACAAAAAAAATAGAAAAATCGTACTCTTCTTAAACTTTGCTGAAGTACATACGAAGCTCATTTTTATGAAACTTTGAAAGCAATTGGTCCGGTAGTTCAGGCAAATTAGTGCAGGTCCGGTAGTTCAGGCAAACTTTGGTCCGGTAGTTCAGTCCGATTTTTGCAGACCAAATTGCACCATATTAAATGTGCTGAAACTCTTAGCAGGTTTTTTTTCGCTTTTTTTCTAACGTCAGCTCAGTTTGATTAAACTGCGTTTTAAACTTCAAGATAAATGCGTTTTGTCACGATAATTAAAATTAGCACTGTATCTCGAGTTAATTGGTCCCAACTTGCCCAACTGGGTAATCTTTAAACCCTCATATTTTTTGAAAAAAAATAATCATAGGTGAAGATAATTTATTTACATTCGAGCTGAGGACAGCAATACCGTTCCATGAAAACTTCCATCAAAATTTGCTAATAAAAGTTTGTGTGGAGAAGAACTCACCCCGAGCACAAAAGCTCTAACATTTTGTACAAAAATAGTCAGCAAATTTTGTTCTAAAACTGTGAAGGTACGGATAAAAAGAAAAAGAGCCGGGTGACCATATTAACTTTATTATCTTACACATATGAAGGCAAAATTGAAGCTGATTGTTTTGATCGGTTTTTCAGTAAAAAATAAAACTTTTATTTTGAAAATGATTTTTTCTAGCAAAACTGAAAATACATGCCCAGGGAGAGAAATGTGTGGCAGTGCACGATGCCACAAAAAAGAATACCTATCTCGAATTAATTGAATGTGAAAAATCATAAACTAAAAGCCATGCCTAACATCTGCGGTCTCATAACAGAATTTTTCAGAGAGCTGCGAAGCAAACACTCCTGAGACTAAGTCCTTGCGACAAATTATTGCTTTTTGTTCCGACTATTTGAAACATGAAAAGAAATTTTGCATTCGGGTGTGTTTTAGGTTTCTTGTTTTTCCTTTTTTTTAATTTTCCACGCTAAATCAGGCATCAAAAATAATTGTTAGAATGGATCGAGTGATTTATCGTTTTAAAGCCCTTTCAGTCGTGGTTCGAACGACAATAAAGATTTCCAAAAAGCTCTCCATTTTGAGAACAACAAGTTAAAAATTTAACTAAATTCAAGCAAATAATGCAAACGAACAGGCTTACAGTAGCTTATTTTTGCTTAATTTAGGCCGTGAAAACTTGATTTTACTCTAAAATAGTTGCTTTTTTTGTGCCATTTGGGATTGAAAAGTTCAAAACTTAAAAAGTGTCGGTAAAAAAATGGAAAGTTTTCTTTCGATTTTTGAATTCTTTTTTTTGTTTGTTTTTTTTTTAGTAATTTTTTCACAAATATATTGTTCAATTTGCCAACTTTACTATGAATCTCGAGATTTCATAAATTCCAGCTTTCGATCAAACCCTTTTATCACACCAAGCAGAAAAAATGACATTAATTTGAAAAAACTCTTTTTGTGTTTTTAGACTATGGTCTGAATATTCTGTGCTAGTTGCACAGTAACAGGCTTTCCTTGCTGTAAGTTCGATTTTTTGACGCCAAGTTCTTTCAGTGTTATTCCTTTTCTTTTCAACATATTATATCCATATCCATATCAAAATTGTACTTTTGTAGTATGCGAGGAGAGAACGGTGAATGGCATAAAAATAAATAACCTTACGACAAAACTGCACACTTACTAAGTTTTTCCAAAGGCCAACTTTGGAAATTCTGAAAAATTTTCACTTCATCCCGCATTAGTTTAACATATTCTAACATATTCTAAAGCATATCAAATGGGCAACTCCAGTTTTAGCTGGATCAGTACTAGTTTTTGTTCTGACTCTGAAATTGACTTTCTGAAATGAAATTTTAAAAAAAAGAGATTTTACCTGCACAAAGTTGCAAAGTTCTGGGAGTTTGAAAGTTGCCGATTTGGCTATGCTCTGGACTACTTTGTGCGAGTTTTTAAGATTTTTTTATGATATGAATGCGTAACCCAAACTGCTTATGCGAGGCGATCTATCCCGCACAATAAAATCGTTCCAAGTTGAACTGAGGCCAGCTATTTGGTTGTATTGTTTTGCATGACTCAAACTTGTACACTTGATCTTTGATTTTGTCCAACAATTGTAGTTTATCAATTGTTTCCCCATAAACTATTCGACACGGGTTAAGGGGCAGCCGGCACATTCAGTACTAGTACTGTGTACTCATATACAAGCAGTTTTGTTGTTTTTTTTTTGAAAAAAAAAACATGTTTCTCAAAAACTACTCTGCCAAATCGAAGTTAAATTGAGATAAATTGAAAGAACAGGTTACTAAAATCTCCCCTACATAATGACTAATCCCATATTTTAGTTTAAAAACCTTCAAAATTATCTATCCGGTCTGTGGAATTTTGAAAACTCCGCACTTCACTCCGCATCAGTACAAAAAATAGTCTTTCATAAACCAAACAGATATCTCCAGCCTTAGCTGTGCCTCAAATAGAATCGTAAGAAAGTTTCTGTGAAATTTCGACGCGTTCCTCTGACTAAAGCAGTCAGCAAAATCTGAATATTCTTCGACGCTTTTTGTACTAAATTTTTACGACCAATTTGGTAGCATCAAATCAATTTGAACCAATTTTGTCGCGCTGGATAATTCACCACGCATAAGGAACTCGCGTTACGCTTTCAGCATTATGTACAAAATCTTCAAAATGCGCATAAGTTAGTCCAAAGCACGACCAAATTGGCATATTTTCCAAACTCCTAGAACTGTGCAAAAAATGATTGGAAGTAAGAATATCTTTTTACTTTTTTTACCCGGGATGACCAAAAATACTAGTCATACAATTTCCATATATGGAAAAATGCTAGTCATACACTTTCCATACAATTCCATACGTACAGAAAATTGCATGAAAGGTCTATGATTAGTATTTTTTTCATATATGGAAATTGTATGACTAGCATTTTTCCATAAACCAAAAATATTGATTTTTTACATTTTAATTTCTCAAAACTTTTTGGTTGTGTTCGTAACCGAACACACATGACATAAACCTTGATTACTCAAACGTAGTAACCAACGGTTTGGCCGTCTCGCATTAAAAATGCATTGGAAACAGCCTGATATGTGTTACTTCTGTCTCAGACAAATAATATAACGAAAGTAATGAACTTTTAAGTTTTGGCAATAATTTTCAAAGATGATTATTTCCAAAATTTGAGTTTTTAATTTACCAGACATTGATCAAGGCATACAAAAACATGTCATACAAAAGAAAGAGGAGTTTTAAGCGTTTTTGAAAAAAGTTATGAAGAGAAAAGGAAAAAAAATCCAATATGATTATATCCAGGACTACGTTATACACACAAAAAATTAAATTTTGCATGCACATTTTTTTTTTTCAAAAAATGTTTGTTTGAATACGAAAATCAATTTGCGGTTGAAAAAAACACAAAAAATTTTTGGGGGCAATTTCAAAAATACTTAGAAAAATTTTTGTCGTCGCCATCAAAAAAATGCTAGTCATACAATTTCCATATATGGAAATTGTATGACTAGTGGTTTTTTTTTCAGAAAACAAAAATAAAAAAAAGTCAAAGTTTTCAGTCGTAGCAGCCCAAAAAACGCTTAAATGTTTGCCAGCAGTTGAATTGATTGTTTTAAGCTTTTTTTCACAAAAAAAAATTTAAAAAAAAATTCTAATCATACAATTTCCATATATGGAAATTGTATGGTTAGCATTTTTTTTCATACCATTTTTTTTCCTTTTTTTAATGAAGAGATACCAATTTCGATACCAAAACAACTATAAAATACCTTTGAAATTCGATTAAACTCATTTTGCAAAAATGTATGAAATTTGTATGACTAGCATTTTTCCATAGACTAAGTGTATGAAATTGTATGATTAGCATTTTCGGTCTATGGAGGTCAACCCGGGTAAATTTACCATTTTGAATGCCAAAAATTGACTGATTAAAAAAACCACATAAAGCATAAAATTCGTTTTTTTGAAAGTCGAAACAATAATGTTCCAAAATGGGATAGAAATTGATAGAACATTGATAGAACATTGATAGAACATTAGAACATTGATAGAACATTGATAGAACATTGAAAGAACATTGATAGAACATTGATAGAACATTGATAGAACATTGATAGAACAATTGATAGAACATTTATCCGAAATTGTTGATAAAGTTGAGCTGCAAATGTTCGATGATAGTCACACGATGTTTTCAAAAATGTTGGTGTTTTGCATAAACGACTCACGACTACGCACACAATTTAGCGTTTGTTGTGTATTCGGCAAAGCGGGTGTTGCAACGATGAAAGCGGAATCTATCTTTCAGCTGAAGCAAACACTTACTGATAGAGGAACTGCTTCCTAAAAGCAGACCGATTGCATAGTTCATATGTCCTATCTTATGATCAATCGCCTGTTTTTGTCGGTCATTGAAACGCCGAAATCCTCCTTTTTTAAAAAAAATCCGCCCCCTTGAGAAAATCCTAAATCTGGCCCCTGGTTCAAAGGACACCTTTTCTGATGTCAAAAATTGCTTGGAGGCGTTAACCACTTTCGTCGCTGAATTTTCAGGCAATCAATTTGGAGAAATCGACTGTGGCTTTTGTGTTGAATTTACTGCGGTCTCATAAGCTTACTGCGTTCTCATGAGTTGGATTATTAAAAAAAGAGTTTATTACGTCTTTATCACACTGTCCCAATCATGGTTGAGCTAAAAAATACTTTCGTTGACTATTAAAAGCTTAAGTAAGACTGGTTCGTATTTCTGTACTCGGGTCCAGTTGAGCCATTCGGGCCGCCAGCCGCATTCGTTGTTAAAATGATTGAAGTTGGATACAAAGCCTCCAATAAGAATCGACGCTTTTCTCCCATGAATTAGTTTGTTGACTCCGAAACTCCAAATTTTCATTGAAGTTTGAATAACATGCGATTCGCAATCAGTTTCAATTACCCTATTGTGTGACATTCGACCAGAATGGATCAAAATGCAGATTCAGCATAATCGAAATTTTAGCAGTGAACCTTCCGAATTGGCGATTTTGAAGGAATAAGAGTGTTGTTCGAACGATTGGACAAATCGGGAAGGCCGAAGGATTTGGGAATTCCTAAATTTTAAAAATTCGAATTGACGACGTAACAATTCTAAGAAACGTCAAAAACGGCCATTTTGGAGAAAAAACCGAAACAAAACACAACAACGATAGTTGCGACGACGACAACAACGAGAAAATTGAGAATCGGAATCAGAAAAAAGCAGAAGTAGCAGAGACCGCTCCAAGTTGCAACTATTGTGTCGCTACAATAGTTGCAAGGCAGTTGCTAACAATAGTGAGGGGTGGAAACCAGCCTTCCGGGTTACAGAGAAATCAAGCTTAACGTGCTTGATTCAGTGGATTCGAGAATCAGGAAGGGTTTCAGGACTGCAACTTTTATCATTTTATATGAACTTTTAGCTTCCCTGTCATGTCCTGATTTGAATTTAATTAACATCTGAATTCATTCTACTAAGATGAGAAGCTAGGAGTTGGGGGAAAGGGTTGATCCATCTTCGATGGAGATGATGATTTTTATCTACTGAACAAAAACAATAATAATTCAATTAGTAGTAGTAGCCCTGTTTTTAGGAGTGACCTCGTGGTCTGGGGATACTGAGACCCAGCCATGAGCTCACTATTTCTGCATGTAATTAAGTTAATTTGAGTGTTTTGACCGAAGCCGAAAGCAGTAACGTTTTGTCGACCACCGAAAGTACTGGCTTGGTAGAGACGGTGAAAAGCATGCAAAGCTCTGTTTAGACGTTAGCCAGTCGTCTTAGGACTTAGTTTTGTTCTCCGTCGATATGTATCTTCCGGGCGAATGTTACATACATGTTTTTATGGCGCTCGTGGGTGTTATTCTTTTTTAACATCATGACCGGCAGAACCGTTAACGAGCACTCCGCGCCGAGTGGATGCTCACATTAACGCCCTTAATAGGCCTAAACCGCCGCGGCGGAAGGGTAATTCGGAACGCGGAAGCCCCCCGGATTACCGTGATTAGCTTTTTAACCTAGTTAAGACCGTAAATTCACGAACCAGGAAGGGTGGGGGGATTCGCGGTCCCGTCATTTCCCGAATGGTCCGTGACCAAAAAAACTTAAAGATATATATAAATACAAACAAAAAGTAGTATAGTACCCAAGAAAAACAAAAAACATAAAAAAATAACCGAAAAAAAACCAAAAACAGTAAAAAAGTAAAAAATCATTAGAAATCATCCCCCCAGACAAGATGTGATCCGACCCTCCCGTTTGTTGTTGATAGATGTATTGTTGTTACAGGCATTTATATCAATCAGGATTGTTACGATCAATTTTGTAGCCCGTTTGTGAGGCTTGTACTGTAGGGTTATTCGAGCATTTAAGAACGTTAATGATAAATTGCGCCAAATCCGGAAGGGTCAGCTGATTTGCGCTCAATTCGGAAGGGTCTTGGGAGAAGACTGATCCGGCAAGCAGTACAAGGAGCAACAAGAAGGGGCTCAAGAACAACAACAATCGACTGTTGGGTATCCTTAACAAGTTTTGTATCCCTTTTGGTACAAAAAGTAAGATAGTAATCTGTGGGGGGCTCGACAGTGCTGCACTGTAGTGACCCTTCACCGAACTGCGAATATCCGAGTTACTACTTAATTCGGATATTAAACAAACCCGGAGGGGTATAGTATAACTAATATTATTACTTATATAGCCTATATTAATACTCCTATACCGTTTTTCAGTGAAAAACACAGAAAGCAGACCGGTTTTTAGGGTCAAAATAGCGAGATTTTGATTCCCCCACAAATCGCGATTTTTGAGATATCGATATTTTTTTGAACGGAAAAAAGCGCTAGAGTAGTGTGTTTCATCGTAACTGCACTACTATAATAGATAGAAACGGTTAAGTTTAGTTCGGAAGTGGTTGGAACTATTTTGGAACAAAAAACCAAATTTTCGTGATTTTTGAGAAAACGAAACACTATAAATTCAGAAAATTTTTTGAAATTTTTGAGTTAGAACAGTAAAAATAGTTGTTCGGACAACTTCCACTAGTGAATCTACGAGTTTTAAAACCCGCTACCCGAAAGCCTTCCGGGTTGCAGAGAAATCGAACTTAACGTGTTTGATTTGGTGGATTCATCAATCCGGAGGGGTACAGGTAGCATAGTTTTTCGCAAATTTTTTCAACTAAAGCGTTTTAGATCGGGTCTTTTGCATTGAACTAGAAGAGTATAGACCTTCTGAGCTCGGATCAATAATTTTTAGGTCGAAAGGAACAGAATTGCGGAAAAAGTTAGGCGGAACCTCTAAGAGACACACTTTTTGACTTCAGAAAAAAGGTCGTTTTGGTTAATAACTTTGGAACTACTGGGCATATTGAGTTGATCTTGATTTCAATAGATCAGAAAATAGCTGAACTTACTGATAGGGCAAAAGTTTTTTGAAAAAGTAAGCGTGAAAAGTTTTTGAGATTGTTTTTGGCAAATTCACCAATTTGGGAGGGGTAGACCCTTCACGTTTTATAAATTTTTTTTAGGAAAGCCCTTACACCCCTCCCAAAAGGTAACAGCGGTTGAATAGAGTAACTTTAGGCCGTTCTAGACAAAAAGGGAAGGCTAAAGGCACAGGAAAACCTTAATCGAGCCGAAGTTAGGCTAGCGATAATACCCTTCACCGTTAGCGTGAATTGTCAAATAAGGGGCTTAACTTCAATCCGGAAGGGTCTAGGAAAGGATCACATACCCTTCCTAGTAAAATTAAAAAGCAAAATCGCATCGGAGAACGTATCCGGAGGGGTATTGGTTGAAAGAAGGAAATCTCCGAAAAGCTTCTATTACAAACAGGAGGTCCCAATCCGGAGGGGTCTTATATTTGCTAATTCGGAGGGGTCCCAATCCGGAGGGGTCTTATATCTACTAACTCAGAGGGGTCCAAATCCGGAGGGCTCTAAATTTTGTTAGTCCGGAAGGGTCCTATATATATTTTTTCTCTTTCCCAATCCGGAGGGGTATTATTTTATTAAAGGACCTAGATAAACGGAAGAAAGACTAAAGTGAGAGGTATTAGGTTATTAGCAGACAGGCTAGAAATCAGTGACTGCACTGGTAACTCGCCTTTCAATAAAAACCAGACCAAAACAAAACAGGTCCGAACTCGGATATTCGCGACGCTAAGTCTAACATAAAGAGAGCGTAATTCATTGGTGTGGATTGACACCCAATACGTTTTTTTGAAAAGAGAATGCCCTGAGGATTTTAGTAGGTCTAGCTCGGGCAGTCCGAAGACAGATAGGTAACACAGTACTTGGTGGGTGCAATAGACGCCCACTTGAGAAAATTACTGCCTTCAAAGTTTTGTCTGTTTGGTGCAGCACCAAGCAGGGAAAGCTTTTTCTTTAAAATATAAGTTCGACTATTGTACTGCGACCGACTAAAAGTACAATACACATACGTTTTTTATAGAGATATTCATATTCTGTCATTATATATTTTTTTGTTTTTGATTTTAAATCAACATAATTTGTGCTTGATTGGGTAGTGAGTACACTATCTTTTAAATTGACTGATAACATCATATTGTGCTAGTTCTCAAATCTTACGACCGATAATTGGTTAGCGTGAATAAATTATATACAAAACTGTACTCTGATAACATACAGGGATTCGTGGTCACCATTTAATAGAATCTTGTGAAATTTATTGTGTTGTGTCTTTATTATTGGTAGTCAAACTATAAGGTCACTAGCAATCGAATTAAGTGTATAGGCATTAACAAGTGACAAATTGAGAATGAGTCTAGACAAGTCAAGGATACCTAAACGAGGTAATAGCTCTAGGAAATTCATACCTAAAAAGCAAAGAAGAACAATGACCGATCCTTTTGTGGATTGGATCAAACGAGCCCGGACCGACAAAGGGGAGACGGTTTCAGGCAGAATGGTTGAAACAAGGAGTCAGAAGACCTCAGAAGAGCGAAAAGAACTGTTAGAAGTGGAGGTCAATACGGACCATGACATGATCGACAACCAGGAAGTACATGGACTGGAAGGGAGAGGCAGAAGGCTGGCGAGTGAATCTACTCCGGTAAAACAAGGCCAAGATTTTGCCACTTCCACCGGGACATTGGATCGAGAGGAGATGTCGGAACTGTCCGACATCTCAACTGAAATAGCGGCAACTAGAAAATCTCCAACAGACAACACTATGATGGCAGGCGGAACTGAGAAACAAACAACGTCATCATCGTTCTCAGAAAGAATGAGGAACACCTTAGGAAACATCTTTCCATTCACCATGGGAGGAGGCGCAGGAAATGAAGGTGAATCCCAGGAGGAGGAGGACGAAGAAGAGCAAGTGGACTTTGGGTCTCAAGTCAGCCTCAATAGTTCGACCCAGGAGAATGAGGCATACGTTGGAAGAGAGACTGGAGCCATGGACAAATTTGGTGTAGTGAGAACGATAAGCAAAGAGGTAAACACACCTGGCCAGTCAAGAGACTTCGCGATTATGACAAATTCAGAGCAACAAACTGGGGAGAGTAGAAACAGAGGGCTAGGCAACGCATTGGCGATCCTGAGGTGGATAATGAAAAGATGTCGAGGCAGAGAGTCAAGGCCCGGATCTCGACCAGCACGAAGCTACCTGGGACCGACAGGGTTACACCGCCACTAGTGACGCCACTCGTGGATAACGGGGCAGCACTAGAAGAAGCCATAAACAACAGAGTGGACAGTTTAGGAGAACGAAATGAACAGATATCCATAAGAATAAGTGAACTAGAAAGGGCAGTTCACATTGAAAGAGAAAGTCTGCGGGAAGAAATAAACCGCAATAGACAAGAAGTTGGTAGGAGCGAAAAACGCTTGAAAGAAAGAACGGACGAGCATATGGCAAGGAAATTGTCGCGAATGACAAGAGAAGCGGAACAGAGAGAGTTAAGCTTAAGAGACGACATGGAGCAGTTGAGAATTCAGCAAGAGCAGTCTTTTGGGACTCTTGACACAAAGATAGACGCGATGATGGAGAGGCGAACTCAGGCTATCATGGACAGGTTGGACGGGCTACTAAGCAGCAAGAGTCGACCAAAAGAAGGGGAACCGAACTCGGGAGGTCCCAGCAGGGAGCCGAAGGTGAACTTCAATGAACATCAAAAGAGGAGGACATATGGATCCACTAGAGGCAGGGGCAGTTCATCAGGCTATGCGACAAGGGATAATAGAACATGGGGCCCGAACAGTAGAGCAAGTTCATCGGGGAACAGACAGACCTCTAACAAACGACCGACGCAAGGCACACATGCGACTGGGAGAAGTGATTCCGGTAACAGGAGACATGCGAGCCCAGGGAGGAGTCATGTGGGCCAAGGCGGAAACTCTTACGGCGATTCGGATTGCAGGAATGCACAGAATACAGAGACATTAACAAGGCGCGATGATACTCAGGCGGGGCACTCGAGAGATGTTACGGCAATGGCCACAGCCTTTGAACCTCTAAACAGGTCTTTGGAGACATTCCTTACAAGTTTATCCAGAACCAATGAACGCAGTGAGAAGTCCAGAAGAGTCTTTAAGAAACCAAGATGCTATAAAGACGAATCTGATGGCTGTATTGATACCTGGATAGAGGTAATGAAACTGCATTTCGAGGAAGAGGACTTGTCGGAGAGACAGGAATGCAGTGCGCTCACCAAAAACTTGGAAGGGACAGCCCTGAACTGTGTCATGGCCAAGAAGCAATATCAGCGTGACACAGCCGAGAAAATCTTCGAAATCTTGTTAAACCGGTTTGGATCAAGGGTGCAGGGGCACCAGGCAATGATGCGCATCAAGAAACGGAGGCAACGAGAAGATGAAACGATATACAGGTTCCTAGACGATTTGAAAATGATGAGAAGACGCAGCCAACTGGATGAGTCAAACAGAAGGATGAACCTGGCAGTAGCCTCGAAATTCATTGATGGTGTGAAGAATGATGAACTTCGAACAACGCTAGCAACGCATTACACACCACTATCAACCAATGCGCCAACACCGGAGGAGTTGAGGCTCAAGTCAAAAGAAAATCTTTTCTTGAAACTTCCTTCGAGATCTGGATGTTATAAGAACAATTATGGCAATTTTAACAACGGACCAGCAAACCAAGGGAACAACTGGTACAAACCGAGGGATGACATGGACAAGAGACGCTCTTGTGCCAATTGCAGTTCAACGGACCATCATGTGTCAGCATGCCCAACTTACAAACAGGGCATGAAAGCAATAGGTTTTAGCCTCGAAGACGAAGATGCGTCAGAAGGATTTCATGAGAGGAGTAATTGCGAAATTCGGCCCGAGGTGTTTCTTTTGCAACTTGGAAGGTCATTTTAAATCAGATTGTCCACAATTCTGGGATGCAGTTGCAGACATCAAGCATCCAAGGCATGAGGAAGCTTTATCAGGAGTGAAAGCCAGCAAGGCTCGCCTGTTGAGTGAAGCGGAGGCGCGCAGAAAAGACAAACCGCAAGAGCTGGCGACGAAGAAAATGCAAGCGGTAACTGAAGAGACATGTGAACCAGAACCAGTGACTGCGGCCGATGACTTCAAGATTGATTATAGGGCAGCCGCGAGGGATGCTCTAAATAGAGTGCAGCAGGAACTGGTGACGAAAGAGATCGAACAAAAAGTGAAACTCGAACTGGAGAATGAGAAACTTCAGGAACAACTGAATACCTTCGAAGCAACGGAGGTCGAAGAGACTAAAGCACCAAGCAGTTTGAGCATGAAACTTAATGTGATCTCCGGTCAGAGGTTCAGCATGATGCCACAAGGAAGCAAGATACAGTCGATAATTTCAGTGGCTGGACACCAGGTAATCAGAAATCTGAGTGAACCATCCGAGTTCACTTTGATGCATTTGGACACATATGCAGATTATCTGAGGCAGGTGGAGCCACGCACTGAGTCGAGAGCTGTGCGAGCACTACTAACAACGGGTGGCCCTCGCATGAAGAAACTTCATGGACGCTACCTAGAGGTCTATGGGCTGTATCAAGTGATGCTGAACGTGGATGGAATCAGTATCTACACCAGGACTTATGTGACAACAGATGATGACCAAATGGGGCAGATCTATTTGGGTGAGGAGGAACTCAAAGTCCGTAGGATAGGCCATGACGCCATGATGGAACAAGATGCAGTACACATTGGGTATGAAGCAGATGTGACTGCACATCTGCTCGACACCAACGGAACAAAAATCGGTGTCACAGGGCTTCTGGACACAGGAGCAGTAGTGAGTTTGATGCCAATAAAAACTTGGGAAAGAATGGGCTTTACGAGGGAAGATCTAATTCCAACGAATCTCCGACTGGCCGCCGCCAATCGAGGAGCTATTTACGTAGCCGGAAGAACACCAATAACGGTCCTCCACATGGGAGGACGGGATCTTTGGATGAGCTTCCTGGTGGTAGACAACTTGGACGACGCCGACCAATTCATCTTGGGCAGAGATTTTGTCAGGAATTTTCACGTGATGATTGACTTGAACAAGGGTCTGATACGGATTAGAAACCCGGACCGGAAGTATGTTAAGAAACCAATTAATAGGATAATAACAGACGAAAACAAGGTACCAATTTATTTAGATAGGAAAATGAAGCTACAGCCAGGACAAGCTGTGGTGGCAATTTTTAGAATGAGAAATTTAAATTCGTTAAGCGATAGTAAACAGGTTTGTTTAGTACCGAATCCAAATAGTCAGAGTTCGGTGATTTTATGCCGGAGCTTCTCGGTAACGCGAAACGGACTGTGTGTCAGTGTGATATTGAACACACTGGACACCACGGTTTCCATTCAGCGTGGAAAGAAGCTTGGTTACGCTTTGCCGATGAGGACCGACTATGAGGAGACACAAAACTTGAAGGAACACAGTGTAAAAGACTGTCCTTTTCATGCAAATAAAGATAAAATTTTAAAGAGGATTAATGAATTAAAATCTATTCATAAATTGTTTTCAATGAAATCCGAAACGGACGACGGCTTATCGAGCTGCTCGAATTTTCCGGAACGCCCCTCGTCATACGAACTAGAATCTGACAAACCAGTTTTGCCAGAGATAGAACATTTAAAAGGGAAAATAGGTGAGGGAGATTTCGAAAAATTGCGGGACCTCTTAAATCGGAACGCAGATGTATTTTCAAAACATAAGGCGGATATCGGTTGCTGTAACTTCGTCGAACACGAAATTGAACTAGAGGAAGGTGCCGTTCCGCACCGAGAAGGCGCGAGACGGATGACGCCACACAAGTCGGAAGCGTGCCGAGCGGAAATCGAAATGCTGCTTGAATACGACATGATAGAACCCTCGAAATCGCCGTGGGCTTGCGGGGTGGTAATGGCGAAAAAGAAAGGGGGGGCTTAGATTTTGTTGCGACTTTCGTTACTTGAACGCGGTAACAATTAAAGATGCGTACCCGATACCGCGGATAGACGAGAGCCTCTCTAAGCTTGGTGATGCCAAGTTCTTCATCACATTGAACTTGGGTTCTGCTTTCTGGCAGCTCCCTCTGCGGAAGAAGGATAGAGAGAAAACCGGATTCGCGTGCGAATTGGGATTTTACCAGTGGAAGAGGATGTCCTTCGGCTTGTGCAATGCAACGGCCACTTTTCAAAGACTGATGGCTCAGGCTTTGACCAGAGTGACCAAGAAGTACGGGAATCTCGTGATGTGTTACGTGGATGACGTAGTCATAGCGACACCGACCCTGGAAGACCACATTGATCGGCTCGATGAGGTCTTTGGATGTATGAAAAGAGCAGGCTTGAAATGCAAACCATCAAAATGTGAAATCCTTAGGGATTCGATCAAGTACCTGGGAAGAATGGTGGACAGGCATGGTGTGAGGCCAGATCCGGAAGCAGTAGAGGCTGTGTTGACATGGAAGGCTCCGAGAACGGACACACAGCTAATGAGCTTCCTAGGGTTTGACAATTATTACCGGGAGTTCATTAAAGGATATGCGGACAAGGTGTATCCGATGCAGAAGCTGATGCGCAACAAAGGGAAAAAGTTCGAATGGAACGATGAAGCAGAACTTGCCTTCGAGAACATAAAGCGGTAACTGTGCGAAGCGCCAGTGCTAGGCATGCCTACAGAAAAGGGCATGTATGTTCTCGACACAGACGCATCGGTAGTAGCCATCTCAGGAATATTGCATCAAGAGCAAGAATGGAACGGAAGAACGGTTCTCCGTCCCATTGCATACGGCAGCAAGGTCTTGAGTGACACTGAGATAAAATATGGCGCACCAAAAGCAGAAATGTTTGCAGTAGTCACATTTGTGGAAAAATACCGCGCATACTTAATACGCGTAGACAACAGAGCGTTATCCTGGTTGAAGACCTACTCGATGGATCAGAGTTACATTGGTAGATGGATAGTAAGATTGGATGGATACCACATGATAATCGAGCACAGGATGCGTGACAAGCACCAGAATGCTGACAGCCTCAGTAGGAAAACTGAGTTCTATGAAAGATTGGAGCAGAAGCAGGCCAATCAAGCGGAAATAAAGGAAGGATTCTCGTTTCTGGACAAAGAAACTTATGAAGCGCTTCCCTTAACGAGATGGTTGGATAAGTCTGAACATCCAAATCCAGGGCATCCTGAGTTACCTGTAGAGAAAGCAGCCGAGATAAAGTTTCTATCCAAGGAGGACCCGGTCCCCTTGGATCTGTTGCTGCCCTCGAATCTGGTCCAACAAGAACTCTCTCGCATGAACATAAACAGCCTCTCATTATTGGATAAAACGGTGCAGGTCACACCGCAAGTGATGCGGATGCTGGGTGGATTGTTAGAAAAAGAAGTGACCAGAGATGACCCCGAGTGGACAGCAGCAGTGGCATCGTTAACAGTCAGTGAGAAGGTGAAGATCATGCCGTGCAGACGACAGCACGCAGAGAACGAGAGGGATTGTAGGACAATAGTTCAGCAACTAGTATCCTCAATACCCCACGAGATTTTAAACAGTAATTCTTACGGACAGAAAGGGCAGGGGAGCAGCAAGCGAAAGAAAACCGTCACCTTTGTGGACCAGGATAAGGAAGGTGAAAAGGTAGAACAAAGTCTGCTGCAAGACTATTTGTCCGGGGAGACGAATGATGAGAAGAACCAGCGATCACAAGATCAACACCCGGGACAAGAAAGTTTGTCCGGGGAGTCTGAGAAAGACGAGAAAATTCCTGACGAGAAAAAGGACCTAGAGAACAGGGTTTTGTCCGGGGAGTTCAAATGGATGCGAAGAAGGCACACACATGATCTGGAGGAGCGTGCAGTCTCCAGTACAACCTCTTCAACGGATGACAATTCCCGAAATTCAGGAATGAACACCTATTCAGACAGGAACTCGAGCTCGGGATCAGAACTGTCCGAACTAGCGATCCACACACTACTAGTGGAAACTCGGGCAAGAGATCTGGACAGAGAGGTGCACCAGGATCCTGACAGCGATCGCTACCTTATACCAAGCGAAAGAGTCTTTGACAACGCAGCGGGTTATTTGGAGACAATAGCGGTATCGAAACGTTCGATAAGTCTGTTGCCGCAGAAAGAGGTAGTCAGGACTGACCTTCAGCCGTTTAAACAAGAAACACAGCCGTTGGCGAAGATTTGGTGCGTTAAGATGGAAGATGACACACACCAGCCCAACGAGCTGAATAGTCAGATGAGGGTCATGAAGACGTACTTAAAGGCAAGATACAGACTCTCGGATCTTCTAAGGGCGCAGAGAAATGATCGCATGACAAGCAACCTGAAAAGGTGGATCGAGAATGGTGCTCCGGATAAAGGGGACCTCGAGGAAGACAGTTATCGTATCCTGAGACAGTACTTCATGCAGAAGGAAGGGAGGTTGTATTTGAACAAGGACGGGATTGTGGCATGCAAGAGAAGAGAAGAAGACAAAGTCCTATACAAATATAACGCGATAGTGTTGCCGCAACTCTATCAGACAGAACTACTATTCAGGTCGCATGATCAGATGGGCCATCAGGGGATCGACAAGGTATATCAGAGGATCCTGAAGCGCTTCGAGTGGCCTGGAATGAGAAGTGGGTGACAGCGTGCCTGTCATGCCAACAGGTCAAGGATCCAAGGAAATTGCAATTTCCTTTACAATCGATCGAGTCGTCTGAATTCAACGAGGTGGTGCAGATAGATCACCAAAAGATATGCATGACAGACAGCGGTTATAACCAAGTCCTGGTCATGATAGATCATTTCACGAAGAATGCAGAGGCCGTGCCCTGCATAACTGCCTCGGCGGAGGAGACATGCGACCACCTGATCAATACGTGGATAGCGAGACATGGTTGTCCGATGACGTTTCAATCAGATAATGGAACAGCTTTCGTAGGAGAGCTTACGAAAGAGCTTATGAGACGCTCGCAGGTTGATCAGGCTCACTCCACGACATACCACCCCCAGACGAATGGCTTAGTGGAAAGGCAGAATAGGACGTTAGTGTCGATGCTGAGAGTATATTGTTCCAGGTACATGACCGATTGGGACAGATACCTTCCACGGGTGATGGGAGCCTATAATAGCACGCAACACTCCACCACTGGAGTTAGTCCACATATGATGCTAACTGGTCACGAGAAGTCTTTACCCTTAACCTTTTTCTACCCAGAATATGAGGGAAAGAAAACGTCTCCACAAGTCTACGTGAGGGATGTGATCAGACGTCAACAGGAGTTGAACGATTTATGCAGACGAAATACTCAGCAAGCACAGGCAAGGCAGAGGAAAAATTTCGACAAGAAAGCAGCTGGTGCAAAAGCTTACAAGGTGGGAGATTACGTATGGGTATTTCAGAACGTTATACCACCGAAAGGAAGGAAAAAGCTCCTAAAAAAGTGGAGGGGACCCTTCATGATTACAGAAGTGCATCAGGAGGGACGCTTTTATAGACTGAGCACTGGCCGAGCCGCCCACTACGAGAACATTAAGCCACACAATCCATCGACAGAAGACTGGTGTATACCTGCAGACATGGAAGAAGGGGATTATCTAATTATGGATCCTGCTTGTGAGGTCAACGAAAAGGGCATCAGGGAGAAGAACGATGGAAACGAAGTCGTGGAGGAAGGAACGGATACACCGCTGGACCTGGATCCAAACGAGGTGATCGGAGCGGACGATGAAACCTTACCCTACGCAGAGGAGGATTGGCAGGACCCCGAACAGATAGAGGTTCCCCAGAACTTGGAACCGGATCTTCCGTTCACGAAACAGACTCGTCAGAAGGACGGGACAAGACCAAGAAAGAAATATAATCCTTACGGTGACGATTTTGTAGTGGATAGGATAGATCTGAAGAAGATAGTGGAAGAAGTAGTGGGTCTAGAAGAAATAACTGACAAGACAATGAGTGGGTCGAAGACCGGTCGAAACCCGAGGTAGAATTCGACGACGAGCAACAGCAGTCATATGAACAAGACTTGACGAACCTGCGTGTCTTAGAGTGGCTGAACGAAATGACCTCAGATCCTGAGGAGACCAGCGTCACGATTCAAGACGTAGATCGTGAAAGCATGAAATACATCAAGACCGAACGAGATGATTCTTCCTGGGCTGCCCAGGAAGGACAACTACTCATTCCAGCTTCTAACCTTGACTTGATACCCGGTATGCGATCGACGGGGACGTCGACGGATATTTTTGTCCGGGGAGTGGGGGTAGGACTTACCCACACTGAAAACTTGATAATAAAAAAATTAAGAGTAGCAAGAGAAACAGGAGACTTAGAAGCAGAGACAGGCGAAGAACCTAAGAAACCTGACATAGGGAGGGTACTTGAGTCATATTTTAACTTACCAAATGAATGCTCAAGTAACATAATGATAACAGACAGTGATTTTATACTCACAAATAGAACATGTGCGATAGCAATCACGGCAGACATGAGTTTTAGGACAGCGTTAGCGGCAGATTTTAAGAGAGAATATAAAAACATAGAATTCCTTTGGAGGCAACGACCAGGAGTAGGAGGCGTAGCAGCCTTACCTCTGGCGGCGTCACAGATACCGGGAAAATACCTATGCTTCTTGGTAACGAGGGCGACGGAGAAGCAGCACGTGGACCCAGAGAACCTAGTCTTGTCGTTGACGAGGCTGAGGGATTTCCTCGTGGAAATGGACGTGAAGGAACTCTCGCTTACAGTGTACGATCCAAACAGAGGACGACTGCATCCTCGGGAATTGTACGCGCTTGTACACGTGATATTCTCTGATACTAATATACAAATATATTTACATAAGAAATATTACTTAAGTATAGGCTGAGTGACGTGCGAGAGGGTGTTAGGCTAAAGACTAAGTTGTATGTAATGTGTGATATGTGTGCTATGTTATGTTATGTGTTATGTTATTAAGATCGTGGGTAAGAAGGGGTTAGTGACCATGAACAACTGAATGACGATCTTAGGAATAGATCCAAAGTTTGGACTGTCCAATCTTAGGTCGAATTCCAAAATTTTAGAGACCGATTGATTTTAATAAATTTTAGGATAAATATCTTTTTATCTAGACTGTTTTTAAGCAAAATTTAACGATATATGTTAAGGTGAGACTGACAAGTGTGATATTTGTGACTTCTTTTTTAGATCCTGATTGATCATTTAATTAATCACTTGAGTCAAAACCTTGGAATCGAATCGAATCAAATCAAATCTGAAGAACAGTCTGGACAATTTCAACTTGGATGAATTGATGGACCTGGCAGAGGCATATGTAGGACCGATGATAGATGCGATCTATCGTCGGCTGATCGATCGAGACTTTGCTCTTAAGGACCCAGAGGTAGTCATGTTGCTGACCGCCCTGATCAACATCTTGGGGCATGACAACCGTGGGGACCACCCCACGGAAGTCCTGTTGATGGCAGCATATGGAGAGAGGGGAGTACTAGACCGCCCGAACATGAGAGTGATGAGGTGGAGAAACGGGGCTCTCTCAGGGAGTGACTTGGCGAATGAGCCCGGATTGGGAAGTTTATGCCCTCCAAGCCCAAACCTGGGCTGACGAGAATGCATCAGGAGATGAACAGCGAGGCTGCCTCGTCTGGTTCACCACTGAGAGCAGCTGTGCCACCAAAGAGGGCGAAAGTAGGACAGAAGGTTCAGACGAACCAAACCATGCAAGATCTGGATGAGATGAAGGATGAACTGGAAAGTACGAAGAAGGAGCTGGACGAGATGACCAAAAGCATGCTCAAGATGGAGGACGATCGGGACATGTGGAGAAGATTGTTCGAAGACTGCAACAAAAAGCAGGGTCAAGAAATTGAGCGCTTGAGGCAGGACTACAAAGAGCAATCGGAACAGATGGCGTTGACAACGGCCGTGGAGAAAGTGATACCGGCAAGGAATATTCCTCGTGGGCAGTCCCCGATGGAGCTCTTGACGCCTCGAGAAATGAGTCAAACAACGGAGACACGGCTCCCGACAGAGACAAATCGAGTAACGATCCCGGACCCTAGTGACACCTTGGGTGACCCCGTCGTGGAACAAACGGTGAGGAAGCTGATAGAGACAGCTGGACAACTGGTCGCCAACAAGAATGCGCCAGATTCCGGGGTGACTGCACCCTATGGAACGATCGACGACGCGGGCAGAGTACGACTCTCCCAGACCGTGATCAGGCAGGGGATAAGTGACGTCACGCCACTCATGGGGAGCTCGAATGCCCCGGAGAGAAGAATACAGAAGATGCCAGCGAAGAAAGTGTCTCGCATAATAGACATACAAAAGAACAATCAATTGAAATATAATTTCACGGGAGTTCCGGAGACAGATCCGAGAGCTTGCTTCAATCGAGCGACTTGGAGCCCTGCAGTAAACCTGCAGCAACCACCACTGGGGACATCTCATCTGATACTGGGAGACAGCTTGGTCAGAGTACTATCGAATTCGAGGACCTCGTGGGTCACCACGGTGATGGCCTTTGGAGGCGCGACGATAGCCCAGTTAT
Source organism: Symsagittifera roscoffensis (assembly GCF_963678635.1). Taxonomy (NCBI): domain Eukaryota; kingdom Metazoa; phylum Xenacoelomorpha; order Acoela; family Convolutidae; genus Symsagittifera; species Symsagittifera roscoffensis. The sequence continues at coordinate 20,033,647 of NC_087063.1, forward strand.
ATCGAATGGTGGAACTGATGAATCCAGGGAGGATCCCCAATTTGATTATCTTGGTTGGGACGAATGACATCTCCAGAGGTTCAAATGAGCAGGAAGCACTATGGGAGTCAATGATGGTGTGTTTGTTTACTACCCTCTGGAAAAAATTCAATTGCGCGGTACTGACCGTTTTCACTGTGCCAATGAACACGAGAAGCTTGACAGCAGCAGGAAGAAGGCACAACGAGGGAGTCGTCAGGTGGAATAACATCTTGAGGAACCTCGCAAGTCGGAACGCCGGAAAAATGATCCTCATGGACATCGAACATGAGTTGAGAGCTATGGATCAGGCCAGACTGACCACGGACGGCATCCACTTCGACAGTATCGAAGGACAAGCTTGGTTGAATCGAGTCTTCCAAGAGCGGTTGGACGAACTAGAGGCGGAAATCTTTGACACAGGAGTGCTGAAGGAAGAAGGAACAGCGAGTGACGCTGTGATTACTACCTTTGTGCCTCCTAGCCTGGAAACACGCTTGGGGACGGTTCCGGCCGTCACGAACTACAAACAACAGAGCTCCAGCGAACCAGGTCGAAGGACAGACGTACAGGATCGATTGGAAGAAGCGCCGATGAGGAGGACCATCCATCCTAGGAGAAGAATAGGACCTGTCAACCCAATCGAAGAGGCAGCCGGCACGTCTAGATCGGACACGAGATCGGAGACGACAAGTACCAGTCGAGAGGAGAGACGCCCGGGCAGAGGTTCGTTGATGTGGTCAAGACCCATACCGTCTCCCTGGCATGTATACAAAGACGAGCCAATGAAGCTGGATCTCCAGAGGGTAAGCTTCATCGAAGATGCAAGGAGGATGCTGAATGGAGCGACGCTGTCCGTCAGCAGATTGTACTCGATAACCGGCGTAGACTGGTTGATAGCCGCTAGCATAAATTTCAGCTCCACGACGGCCTTGAGATTTGCTGAACTAGAGGGACTGCCCTCTAACAACACAATGGGACCAGTGAACGCGAGACCATTGCAAGAGGTGAGGTTGAATCATGATGAAGGGAAGCGAGAAGAGATACCTGGATGATTTCTAGCGACAAGGGCGCCGATCGGACCACATGTGAAGATGTTCAGGCAAGTAAGCTCACCCCCTGGTCATGTGAAGGAGAGAATATACCCAAAACTAGTGAATCAAGATGGTGATGTCCAAAGATACGGCGGATTGAAAGCGATAAAGAAAGATGAGACCATCTTCGCCGCCTATGACAAAGCAGAAATGAGGAAGGCCAAGATTATGATAGTAGCGAATTCAGAGTTCGTGTACACCTCCAAGTTTCTGTTTTGGCCGGACGTCATAATGTTGGCAGCGGTCGATCTGGACCTACTGCAATCGATATCTCTGGCTATAGGGGTACAAAGACAGACGGACATGAACCCAATTACGATCGTGTTTGCTGGCATCAATGACCATCTACACGGTAGAGGTTTTCTGAGCAGACTCAGAGATCCTACAACGGCAGAGAACGCTGTGTGGCCAGCGATAAAAGATATCCTTGAGTCGATGGGTGAAGTGGTGGATGCGACGAAGGAGGGGTCGTTCACCAAAGTGACACCGAGAATAGTATTCGCGTTGTCTCCGGGGTATGCACATCTCCCGGATGGACTAAAATTCGTGTATGCGATTGTGACCTTGCTTTCGGAAAAAAAATATGATGTGATCATATCAGCCCCGAATCGCATGATAGAGATGGAGAACCTGAGGCCACTCAAGCTGAACTACCTGCAGTGTGGTCAGATATCTCAAACGCGATGAGAGGATTCAAGGACCATGCGCTACACATGTTAGTGTTGGACGAGGTGCTGGGGTTGTAACTGTCCACTTTCAGTCGACAGCTCAAACTGAAACCGGGAATAGACGACGACCATCGAGTGATCGCGGCGATTTCCAACGACTTATGGTTCCGAGCAATGGAAGTCACAGGTGAAAACACGAGGAGGAAAAATTCAAATGAGACGAGAGCTCATTTGGAAGCGTTGGTTTTGAGAACCAAGCCGGAAGCCAACCAGTGGCTACACCTGAATCCTAGAGTAGCGGCATTGGGTGCAGATGCTTTTGAGCAAGGCCCTGTGATGATCACAAAGATCTATGCCTACTTGTTGAAGGAGGTGAACCTGGCGCAAAATGCCGGAGAAAAACCGCTGAATTTGTGAACAGAATGTGTCTGATTACTCTGGAAACCTTCTGGACCCAGGAAGTGAAGGGACAGGAGGGCTTTGAACGGACGGACAGCATGCTGGAAGGGTTGGGAGCCGGATGGACCGCGTCCTTCTTGGCAAAAGTCTACCCGAAAGTCTCGCATTACTTGATAAAAGAATTCCTCAAAGCAGTAGTGGAAGTGTCAATAGTGGAACTAATGGCCTTGTTCGTGACATCTGGAGCAGAGAGTTTCGTGAAAGGACCGGCGATGCTGCTCACCGAAGGAATCCAGAACCTGCGGTTAGATGGACTTCTGACATTGATTGCGATTACCCACGGAAACTTGGGAGGACTGATAAAATTGACACGTTGTCCAGAGCAGGAACTTAGACATGAAGAAATCCACTGACTCGTGGAATAAGATAAGAGACCTGAGACACACTCTTATCCAATATCTCTTACAACAAAATCGCTTTGGAACGGGAGAAGACGAGACTATTGAAAGAGAGGAAGATGTTAGGCGACATGTTGGAGGCATGCCCCTGCTAACCGATCTGAGCTTGGCTATGAGAACCGATCCCTTAGCGCTGATCAGAGGAGTCACGGATTTTGTGACAGTGATCGATGGACCAGCAGTCACGTTTGCGTTCCCTGACGTTAAGGTGGATGTATATAGGAGGTCGGTGCTACACCTGAACCTCATATCAGCAGTGGACGGTAGTACTCTGAACTGGTGTGAAAAGCTTACATTGCGGGAGCTCATGAGTGAAGATCTGTATTTACGAAAATATCAGAGCCAGAGATGACAGTCATCAATTTTGACGATCACTTCCGTGATCGCATGGGAGAAGTAGAATGAGGACACATCGAAGTGTTTCCGAAGCTTTGGAATCTGAGACCCTATGATAAAACGAATGGTGAAATAACCAGAGTGCCTCGTCTCACTGCAGCATATCATAAAGTGAGAGAAGAGACGAAGGACTGGGGTGATTACGAGAAGCTGCCGGAGGCAATCCCTGAATTCCCTCTGATAAGGAGGATGTTGCTCGGAGCAGTCTCCGTGGTACAAACTCCTAGGTTGAGAGCATTCGAAACAAATGAAAGGAGAGTAGAGAATTTCGTGGGAACGATGGATCCATACTTTGTAGGGAGAAATGCCGCCGTGTTACAATACCCACGATTTACATATACGGATCAAGCGACGAGAATGCGAATAAGCAACGCCGCGACTCCCAAGCCTGGAAGATGAAGATGAGAGGCAGGACCGAACTGCCTGAAGCCTCCTTGATCCTGACTAGTGTGAAACCGGAATTGAAAGTGGGAGGAACACTGCAGGCGAGAACCTTCCTAGCACCCTTCGGCTGCGAGGAAATCAAAGTGGTCCATGGAGAAGAGGAAGACAGATCAGCCGGTATATTGATAATACCGAAGTTTCCGGAAGGAACCGACAAAGATAAGCAAGGACCATCGAGCTCAAAGAAGGATAAGTCAGAAGGAGATGACGGACAGGGAGGAAGCCGTCAAACTGAAGAACCCATGCAACAAGATGCAAGTCAAGCTGGTGGGGAAGACGACAGGGCATCGACAGGAGGAGCATCCAGCCTGGATTTCAATATCTTCAGTGATCTTGAGAACAACGCAGATACGTTGGAGACGACTGAGCCAGCGGATGGAGGCATCTCGACACTGGAGCCTCCGTCAGCCTTTATGGAAATGAAACGGAATTTGCCGGAGAGCAGCTCTCCTGGCAATTAAAGGAATAACGACCAAAGAATCCTCATGGAATCACCTAAAAGGAGAAGGGTAGAGGCCTCAGCCAGAGTACCTTTCTTGGGAACGCTGCCCGAAGAAGAATGAGAAGTACATCATCGAGACCACGAGAGTAGGACGGGATGCAAATTGAACAGAGTGGCGTTCATGGAAGAAGTCTGGACAGTGGTTCAGAGCTATGGGACCCAGTACATCCTCAAGACAGGTCTCAATCAACCCTTGATGAGGGAAGTCCTTGACAAGCTTGATGAGTGTGAAGTGAGACTGAGTGAGTTGTTGATCGACTCGGCCACTGATGAAAGTGAAGCGAATTCTCCCATCAAGATGACACCGCAGGACGATAAAGGAGAGGTGGTGTATCTGTCAAGAACCAGGAGAGGGACGATGAGATCAAAATTGGTGATTGATAAGATCAATGCGATGAAAATGAAGTTAGGCAGCAGAGTGATACCGAGGAGAGTCGGAAAAACGAAGGTGGATTCGGAGATATCGATGAAAGCTGTTAACTCAGCGAAAAGGAAACGAGTCGAAGAGGTCATGGATTTGGGACAAGGTGATTATCAATTGCCTGGCACCGACAAAATGTTGACTGATATAGCGATGGTGCCACCCATTCTCATGGCGGGAATAAAGTCAACAGGTTATAAATCCAAAAGGAGTGACCGCACTCTGACTGGAGCAACCTTGGAAATGGAAATACTCAGCCAATGTGGAGAGAGCAAAATGAAAGACTTTAAGCCATCTCCTATGAATCATGGAAAGGGAAATGTCGCAGGACAACTAGTACCAGTGGAGTATAACCGACTGACGGTATCGGAGGCTGTGTCGATAGATGAACCGGCCGGTGGATACATGGAAATGTTGGAATACCGAAACTCGGCTAGAGGGTACGTGATGGCTCTGGAAGACAAGGATGCCATGGAGGGTTATCTGGAGACAATGTTGCAGGGCACCACCCTCAAGCAGAAGGCGTACGGGACTTTAGCATCGTCTGAGATACAGGCAGAAACGATGGAGCAGTTGGTGAGCCTTCCATGGAAAGCAGTGGTATTAAGGTATTTCGAAGAAGAGATGAGGACTACGCCTTGAATACACGCTCTCGTGGCAGTACCTTACATAAGAACAGAGTTACAACTGAGGTTTGCCTGGTGCATGATGGGACTAACTCGCGAAGAGTATGATTCAGAAGAGAGGAAGAGGTCAAAAAAAGAGAAGGTTTTCCTTGTGACGAACCTGAGGGATCTGATAGTCCAAGAGGGAGCAGCAGAAGCGTGTGCGAAGCGGAGAGACGCTCTCTGTTTCATTCGATTCATGATAGAGCACATTTCAGTACCTGCATTGAACACTTGTGTTAAGATGCTGAGGGAAGGCGATGAGCGAGCGAAAGCCTTACTTTTGCTAGCACTGCTAGATATGCAGCAAAGCAAACCGATGAGGGTGAACATGAAAGAACCAGAGGAGTTAGAACCCATGAGAAAGATAGACGAAATCAGGAGATTCTCAAACAAGGAGCTGAGACTCACTAAAGAATCTATGGGGGCACTGCCGAAGTCCAGTGAATACTGTGGACCGATCAAGAAGAAATCGTATAGCTACGTATCCGGAATCATAGGGATAGCGTACAACCCTTTCCTGAGTGAAGACATACGCGATTGCTTCTTCGATTACGAGCAGGCGGTGTTACTAAGATTCTGGACGTCCAGAATTGTAACGATTAAGAGCGTTTACAATCCACAGGCCAAATTGGGATTGGTATTGGAAGAAGAGGTGACTGCACCCTCCGTACCAAAATCCGACAAAAGAGTGGAGTTTGGGTTGGGATTCTCAGATGAATTACTGAGAACGAGCTTGATGGCAGTGTGGGAGTTGATGAGGCCATCATGGTGTCCTAGTCCCAATGCTGACTCGATATTAGGGGCGACACAAGATGTGCAGAGGAAGCTGAATGCAGACTGTAACCTGCGTGACCTGAACATCATATATAACGTGATGATAACGGCCTCTAGGAGCAACGGAGAAGAGAGAGTGGAGTTGCCTGGCTGGGGACCAGAAGACTGGGTCAAACCTGGTAGCAGCTGTCTGGCGGAAGTCTGTGGACTGGAGGGTCACGTTTGTGGAGGTCTGGACTGTGTAAAGACCCTAGAGAAACAACACAAGCAATTGACGGTATTGTTTGGGAACGTCGTGATGAAAACAAGAACAGAAACGGAACTGATAGCAGATTGCCATGTAGGAACCGAGGTGAATCTAGTGACTGCACTGGGATTCCACAGCATGTTTGGTTCTCGAGAGTCACTATTGAATCTAGAACAGAGACATGAGATGGTCACAGCCATCAGTGTAGAAGTATTCCAAGGAGTTCTGCAGAAGTACATAGGAAAATGGAGGGAAGCGATCGAGACGGAAATGAACATCAGATACAGTGAGACTTATTGTAAACCATCAAGAGCACGATATTTGGTGGGTTCGACATTGGTTCCAATGTGCAAGAGCAGATACCCGGTACACTTCGTAGCCGTGGATGTAAAGAGTACGAGAACGATCGTGGATCAAGCCTTCTCAGTGCCGAAGTGTGTGAGACTGGCGAGAATGTCCGAGAAATTTTACGAGTTGCTATGTAAGATGTTCTCAGCAGTTCCAGAGAGAACCAAGGAAGAGTTGGAATCAATACTAGGAAAAAAGTTCATGGGATACGTGAGCGGGAACTTCAGTGACTTTGAGAGACAGAAACAGAGAGGATCAACTGTCACAGCTTACAATACAGTAGACGAGAATGATGAAGTCCACCGAGTGATGATGGAAGTGGAACCATTACTGGAAACTTCGGGAAAACGTAATTGGAGGAGCATCATGTTGACACATGACGAGTTTCCCTGCCACTGCTTGCTGCAGACCTGGTGGTATCCCAAGCGTAGTAATCTGGTGTTGATCTGGGACTCTGGAGAGCTGCTCTCCATGGGTTTACCAGATTCATCACAGCCCATAATGATAGTGATAGTGGGGGTTATGATGGCGATACGATGGCTGGAAGCTCATGTAAGAGAGAACAATAGACAGGAAGCGCCAACGAGAGAACAGTTGCGGAAATTGGATTGTCTAAAAGATTTAGATCTTTTTGAGACAATGTGCAAAATTCTAAACATTCCGATGGAGGTGAAGAAGATATGGGCAAGAAAACGATTGATGCCATGGTTCAGAGCTAACATGACTGCATGGTTGTACGAATATGCTAAGAAGCATATGTCGAAGCACGGCAGAGTGTACAGTGAATATCAGCTGGACATTGGAGCAGGAGCTTTCAAGCGAGCTCTCGTGACTCATCGGAAAGCAGTGCCCACCGCTGTGAAAAGGATTTCCAGGACAAGTGAACGTAGTGGAAAGGAGATGGCAGAGATGTTAAAGGAAGATTTGGAGAGAAATGTGACGTTGTGTTTCCACAACAGCTTCTGCAGGAACAGAGAATCTAACGTAGATCCCCTACCTTGTTGCAAACAGAGGGTAGAAGAGCAGAAGTGTTGGAGGACTGCTTCCAACAGCGTCAGAATAGCTAATGACGTGTTGCAGGATACAGAAACTGAGAGTGCAGAGTCAGTGTCACAGGAGGAGGAAATGGAACATTGACGAATGGCCGAAAAACGAGATGCAAAAAGAGACGAAATAAGAGGAATTTAGAAGTTTTAGAACTTCTAAACGACGAAAAAAGAAGAAAACAAAGGTGTGGTGAAGAAAAAGTTAAAACTCAGAATTGTTTTATGTGTGTGAAAAAACTCAAGTGAGAAACTAAGCAACCAAGTTGTAATTGAAAACTGAAACATTTAGTTGAGTTTTGAAGTTGTTGCATTTATTAATTTGCATTTTGATTTTAGTTAAGTGGCTTTAGAGACACTTACTTACTATTTATTTAGAAGGGCTTGAGTGAAAGAGTATATTTAAATATTCCAGCCTGTATGATTGTTTTTAATCAGCTAGGAGAACTGATCACTTTGTGGTGACATGAAAGGCTTGGGTAATCTCTCGAAGAGGGAGATTGTTTCATTGTTCTTTCTAACCACAGAGTTTCCTAGTTTTAATATCCAGGACAATAATAAGCAAGATTTCCGAAGGGAAGAAGCATAGTAGGATAATTTTAGCTTGTTGGTTGGAAGGACCGTCCTGCAAACCAACACCTTTTAAATCTAGGAGAAAAAGTTTTTAATCAGGACATTGACATTGAAAGTCAGAAAAGATGTTTTTAGCTTAGGTCATATCCTCAATGTGATCCTATAATGATCTAGTATGATGCCATTTGTATTCTGCAGTGAGTCGATGTGACGTGGATAAAAGTAATTTCGTGCATTTCATAAATTCTGTTCGATGACACTGTACCTATTTTACGAACATTGCGAGATTCAATGAGGACATTGACCGGACTGTCTGGGGAGTATGTGACATTCGACCAGAATGGATCAAAATGCAGATTCAGCATATTCGAAATTTTAGCAGTGAACCTTCTGAATTGGCGATTTTGAAGGAATATGAGTGTTGTTCGAACGATTGCACAAATCGGGAAGGCCGAAGGATTTGGGAATTCCTAAATTTTAAAAATTCGAATTGATTACGTAACAATTCTAAGAAACGTCAAAAACGGCCATTTTGGAGAAAAAACCGAAACAAAACACAACAACGATAGTTGCGACGACGACAACAACGAGAAAATTGAGAATCGGAATCAGAAAAAAGCAGAAGTAGCAGAGACCGCTCCAAGTTGCAACTATTGTGTCGCTATAATAGTTGCAAGGCAGTTGCTAACAACAGTGAGGGGTGGAAACCAGCCTTCCGGGTTACAGAGAAATCAAGCTTAACGTGCTTGATTCAGTGGATTCGAGAATCAGGAAGGGTTTCGGGACTGAAACTTTTATCATTTTATATGAACTTTTAGCTTCCCTGTCATGCCCTGATTTGAATTTAATTAACATCTGAATTCATTCTACTAAGATGAGAAGCTAGGAGTTGGGGGAAAGGGTTGATCCATTTTCGATGGAGATGATGATTTTTATCTACTGAACAAAAACAATAATAATTCAATAAGTAGTAGTAGCCCTGTTTTTAGGAGTGACCTCGTGCTCTGGGGATACTGAGACCTAGCCATGAGCTCACTATTTTTGCAAGTAATTAAGTTAATTTGAGTGTTTTGACCGAAGCCAAAAGCAGTAACGTTTTTTTCGTGACCCGATGTTGGAAAGACCACCGAAAGTACTGGCTTGATAGAGACGGTGAAAAGCATGCAAAGCTCTGTTTAGACGTTAGCCAGTCGTCTTAGGACTTAGTTTTGTTCTCCGTCGATATGTATCTTCCGGGCGAATGTTACATTGTTGTGTTCCCCCGAAGATGTGGAGTGGTTCGGCATGGTTCTTGAGAGTGCCTCGTGAGTCGTGTTTAGAGTGGGTCTCTACGATATAGTAATAATACATATACTAGTTTTCGGCTCTTTTTCCTCCCCCCCCCCCCCCCCCCACCTGCAGATTTATTTATTTGAAGTTACAGTTCATTTTATCCGATTGTCATGAAAATTTACACGCAGACTAATTAGGCCATGACAAACATATTTGGTCTTCATAATCAACTTTGTAAAACCACACGTTACACCATAAAGTTGATGCTCAAGTGAGGTGGGGGGGGGGGGGGGGGAAGGAAAAAGAGCCTAGTTTTCAAGTATATGTTGAAAATAAAAACAATTGGGAGAACGTCGAAGGCGTTTTCGCCTGTCGAGAGACGCCACGACAGCAAAGATTTTAAAAAAAGTTTTGCATGCTCTGCTCAGCCAATCACACAAAAGAGCGGCTTTCTGGCAACTAATTCCATCATAATAAAAGATAAAGAGCCAATAACATTTATGTGATTATGTAAAATGTATTATTACTGTTTGACCGTTTAACCTCTGAGCTATACTGATCGATGACCTCTAGCATATTAATTTAAATACACCTGCCAAAAGCGCAACGGCTTTTGGTAGATTTGGAATTTGTTCACTATCTTTTGTGATATGCAACAAATCAACAGAAAACTAATTCAACCTTTTTAACTTCATTTACCTTAGATAGATACCACCGTCTTTTATTTAGTCGTAGATAAAAGCCTACAATTACTTGTAGGAATCTTATTCAACCTTAGTCTTAATCTAGTCTTAGTTTAAGTTACCCACTCTTAATCAACTACGAGTGTTATCCTCACTTTTTAACAGATTAAGCCCAATTGTATGCGAGTATTTTACCATCTCACCCGTATCGTTAATTTTAACTACGGAAAAAAAATTGTGCAATTATCAGCCTTGTTGGGCAGCTAAGAGTAAAGCATGATCGCCCCGTTTAATATGTTCCAAATCTTCCGTGCTTAAGGGCGGAGTATTATCTACATCAAACTGAAAATGTAAACTCAAGCATAAAGACATAAGAAAGGTAACTCAACATAAGCCGTCTCCTGTCAGTTACTCAACCAAAAAGGATTCGATTTGGATTCGATTTTCTCCATCTAGTTTTTTCAAGAAACAAAAAATTCTTCGATGGCTTGTCAAGAATGTTCCAGACTTCGATTGTATTGGGGGAAAATTAACCCTATTTGATTGTTTTTGGGACGCTATTTTATGCTCAATAGAATAAGAGTTCCCTAAGTCTGGTCGTCAATCGTAAAATTTTTATCAAAGACAAGCACTGGTCCCCAGCGAGCTTCCTATTTGTTTCAACTCACACACCCCTCCGTTATTTTACCCGAGAATTATTTTCGGATAAAAAAATTGACATATTAAAAATTTTATTTGTTTATTTATTTATTAGAAATTGAGCTGGTTATTCCAAGTGCTTGAATGCTAATACTTTACGGAGGTTGACGCCAAAATATATTTTCGAAATCCGAATATGAACAAAAACAGTAAATATAAATTTTTAACTTTCAACAAAAATCCTATTTGACAAGTCAGCAAAATTTTACGTTGCGATGAAATATTGAAAATTCTTTTTCCTTGCAAGTTTTTTGTGCTTCTTAGTTTGCTCTTTTTAAGAGCTATTTTGGAAAAAACAAAACTCTTGAAGATTACGTAACTTTGATTATTGTTGTTCTTGATTTCGTTTATTTTTGATTCTGAAGTTAAAGCAAATTTCTCACATAAAAATCCTGGGAAAAAAATTCTGGATATTAATTTCGCAGAATTCTGGGAATTACTAAAAACTACCTTTACGATCACTACAAACTTAAAATACGAAAGATTTAAATTTTTTGGTCGAAGACAGAAAGAACACGAGTTTTTAGAAAAATTCCACGAAACACTTTCTGAACTGGCAAAAAATTGTAAACTGGGGGAACTCGAGTCAGAAATAGTCATCACAAATATGAGAGACATTTTCATCACAAATATGAGAAACGTCGAAATCCAGAGGAAACTATGTATAAAATACTTGACCCCAGAAAACGTACTATCCTATGTGATAGTTCACGAGAAAGGCACTAAAATCCATCAATAGTACCTAAAATTCCCAACGTATAATACGGTACCGAGACCACAATACATAAAGAATGAACCAACCTTAAACATCGTCGAAAATAACAAATGCCGCAACTGTGGTCAGCAGTTCAAAAAAGGACATTTATCTACATGCCCGGCCAGAGACAAAAATTGCAATACGTGCGGACGCAAAGGGCATTTTGCTAAACATTGCAGGAGTGCAGCAAGGACACAAACAAACATCGTTGAACAGAATCAAGTAGCACAGGAAAACGAAAATACTCGGGCCAACCCGCAGGAAAATCCTGAATTTGAGGTCAACTTGGACGATTTTTTTAGTTCTAGCTGTAGACAAGGATAGCCAAATAAATGCAGTAGAAGACAAGATAGAACGCGGAGTGAGAACAGCATTAAACCACGAAGGACTAGAACTGAAAAAGACACTAAAAATATCTCTGGGAAATTTCAACCCTTACGGTACTGAAATTCAAATTGACTCAGCAAGCCCAGTTTCATTCATGAAAAAAGATTTACTACATGAACTGAAGATACGAGATAGAGTTTTAAAGCTAGAACCTGTGGATGAAATAACAAAGAAAGCATACCAGGGCTTCGGGAGTACAATCAACATTATTGGAAGAGTTCAGGTGAGAATCCGATCGAAGGGCTGGGAAGCTCGTGACCAAAAATTCTTCATTACTGAAGGGGCTGAAAGAAACCTACTCGGAAATGACATCTTACCGAATCTGGGAATAGTAGTATTCCAGAAACAACCTCCACCCAACGGGCCAAAGTCATGGCAAAACCAGAAAGAATCACCCATCGGGACAGACGTCAACCAAATAAGATTTGCATCGGATAACAAACAAGATCAAAACCAAGAGACACCATCCCAAAATGAGTTTAAAATATACATATCAAAACATTTTTCAGACCTCATAAAAAGAACCGGTAGATCGAAGAACTTCGTAGTCAATACTTATTTTAACGAACCAATAAAACCGATACAGGTGAAGGAGAAGCGTATTCCGATCCATAATTTCCCTAAAGTCAAATTATGTTTTGATCAATTACTAAGAGACGGGCATATTGAAAAGTTGTCTAGATGCTCTGAAGATTGTTTCATCTCCCCCATCGTAATTACAGCTAAAAGGGACGGATCAATTAAATTAGCATTAAACTCGAAATTACTGAACAAACAGATATTTCGTAATAGATATCAAATGCCGAACCTATTCGAATTAATTGATAACGTAACAGTTACGATTAGCGGTCATGACGAAAGAAACATCTGGTTCTCATCGATTGATCTAAAGTACGCTTACAGTCAAATACCGCTTTCTAAAAAAGCAAGTAATCAATGTAATTTCAACATCGTGGGGGGAGAAGTAACGGGTTCCTACCGTTTTAAAACCGGATTTTATGGACTAGGTGTTATGCCTAATGAATTTCAACGCATAATGGACCGTTTAACGGGAAAACTACCAAATACCCATTTTTACCTCGACGACATCTTAATCGCCACCGTGGGTAGCAAGGATGAACACAAAATGCTAGTTATTAACGTTTTAAAAACGCTAGATGACGAGGGACTAGCCATAAAATGGGAAAAATGCACATGGTTAATTCACAACATAGAATGATTGGGATTTAAAATCGACGCAAAAGGGACAACACCCCCAATACACAAATCTGACGCAATCAGAAATCTGAAAGAACCAAATTGAAACAAAGATATTAGATCACTAATGGGATCGATTAACCAATTCAACAAGTTCATACCAAATTTAGCGTCCTTATCAACACCGTTTAGAGAACTTATGCAGAAAAATAAACCATTTAAGTGGTCTACAGTACACACTGAAGCGTTTGAAAAAATTAAGAAAAAAATTTGCAACACGGCGACGAACCATCATTTCGATAAAAAACTGAACACTCGAGTGAAATGCGATGCCTCACAATTAGGATTGGGCGCGTCCATCGAACAAGACCACCGGGGGAATTGGAAGACTGTAGCGTTCGCAAGCAGATTTTCGAATATAGCCGAATTAAAATACAGCACCAATGAACTCGAATTACTGGGACTAGTGTGGACACTAGACCATTTCAAAAATTACCTATTGGGTAACCAATTCTCAATTTTAACAGACCACAAAGCCTTAATAGGAGCACTGAAAGATGACAAATATACTAAAACGGCCCAATCAAGTCTCACCCGTTGGGCGGACAAATTACTACCATTCGACTTTACTGTCGAACATTTACCCGGTAAAGATATGGGATTCGTTGATTATATATCCCGACACCCATCGGGTGAACCCGTACCAGTTTCTCTGGATGATGAAAAGTTTGTTATCGCATCGGTAAATCAGATTAGTACACTCCTAGGTTTTGATCATCTAATGCCGAGAAATTCGTGGTCGCAAATAAGAAATAAATTCTTTCAACATTTCTTAGCACATGATGTCACTTCCTGCAACACGATTGGCCAGTCGAAAGATCATATGACCTGCCAAGAAATAGAATGTGAGAAACGAATTCCTAACGCTGCTGAAACTTTCCAAGCTATAACTAACTATTCTAACATTTCAGTGTGGCAAAATTCTCACTCGCGTACGGAAGAGTGTGATTCATCTTACAAAATAAACAACTTTTTTACGAAATTTAATATCCTGAAAGAAATGGCCGAACAAATAGAATCTAACCAACAGAAAGAACTTACTACAAATGAAAACATGGACAATCTAACACCAAGTACCAGTAACCCGTCGGATAACCCCGTAAAAAGATTACCTAGTAAGAAGAAAACAATTAACATATTCCCTTTTTCTTGACCAGAAATATTTGATTCAAAATTTATGTCCCTATTATCAAAACAAGATCTAGTTCTGAAAAAGATAATTAAAGCAATTGAGGAAGACCGCAAACTAGATATTCTACAACTGGGAAATTACTACAAATCGTACTTCAAAAATCTACACGTCAGCGGAGGATGTCTTTATCTGGACAATCTATTAGTGATCCCAGCATGCCTAAGATCGACAATGCTCCACCGGTTACATGAAGCTCACCCTGGCCAGTTCGCAATGAAAAGTCTGGCAACTCAATACATCTGGTGGCCGAAAATTTATCGCGAAATCCAAGTCCACGGCGAAAACTGTATTGAGTGCGTTAATGCAGGTAAAAACTTGAAACCTCTCTCAAACCATAATACCCTAGGGAAACTTCCAACGGTCAAAAAACCAAACCAAGAAATGGAATTAGATTTCGCCGGTCCGTTACCTTTAGTATGGGGAACAAAAAAATACATATTGGTGTGTGTGGATAGATTTTCAAAATTCCCATCGGCTCAAATAACATCCAGCACATCGGCAAAATCTATCATAAACTTCCTTAGTAAATACATTGCTCTACACGGGATCTCTAGAACCATTAGAACAGATCAGGGATCTGGCTTCATCTCCAAAGAAGTCAGAGATTTCTGCCATGAACATAACATAAAGGTGATACTTAGCCCAGTGGGTGACCATAGAGCCACTGGACTAGTGGAGCGCTTAATCAGAACCATTAAGGGAAGGCTTTTGGTTATGGCACAAGAACGCCCAAAACCATCGCTAGAATCTGCACTTCTGAAAATAATAAAATGCCTAGGAACGGTAACTCAACAGTCGCTTAATTGTTCTCCCTTCGAAGCACACTCAAACACCATCTGGCATAATTTGGTCAAATCACCCTCTTCAAATAACCTTGATTGGAACAAAACTTTGTTATGTATAGATAAGGGCAAAAAACTCATGAGCCGAGAACGAAGACACGACTGAGACGCCCCTGACGATATAGAAGACGGAGACGTAGACGAAAACTCCTCATCCTCTGAGGATATCTTCAATGCAGTGAAATACGTACCAACCAGCGTTGGATCCCCAGTAAAAGTGCTCTCTCGGGCAGAAAAACGAGATGCCTTGGGCATAAAGGACTCAGTACTGAACAACCCGCCGGGTAAGACCACTATTTATTGAAAACTCCAAGATAGATCGAAGAGTGAACCGTTCTATAGAGTACTCAAGGATGAAATTGTAAGAGAGTCAGACCACACAGTTGCCTTAAAAAATGGTAAAGTAATTCGAAAATCTGATTTAGCTATCAAAAGACAGCCCACTCAGAAGAAACCCAGCCCGAGAAAACGAGATCAATTAGCTAAATTCTACGCAACAAAAGGACTGAGGAAAACTGCGAAACCGCAGAGAAATGTCGGGTTTAAAAGTTCAAGAGCGACGCAAAAGAAAAGAAACCTCCAGTCGAAATTTGAAGAGCTTGACATAGCGAGGCGGAACGCGGCCATGAACAGCTCCAGAGAAACTCTTCTCAGAGAGGAAGAAGAACAGAGGAAGAGATTAAGAATCCCAATAGGCCCTGAAAGCGACCAAGAATCAAGCCCGTCGGGCAAACCCGACCATCGTAAAATTTGCGATAATGAACCTGGAACGACGAACGACTCATATGAAGACACCTCAGACGATAACGCCAGCGACCTAATTTCGTTAAAAGAACTTAAGTACAAAACATCACTTGAATCTACAAAACCGGAGGAGCATCCAATTTTCAACCGAACAGACCTTAAGCCAGAACTACCGGATCAGGATGAACAGAAAGTTGATATGGATAAGATTCCGCTGATCGACCTGGATTCAGGCGATAATGATAGGGACCCACAGGTGACCCCGCAGTTGGTTTTCCTGGATACTAATGAGGAGGCCGATCAAGCAAATCAAGAAACGCCGTTTCTTCCGGAGAATCCTGGAGGGGAACCTACCGAGATGAGTGTCGAGCCGATCGCCATAGCGGAGGCGGAAAATCAGCAATTATACACTGACCTTACCACTAAAAAACCGAAACTGTCCGGTACAGCCAAGAGGAAAGCGTCATCTCCGGTGAAATCACCGCCCTCGAAGAAACTGCCTGAGATCTTCACACGACAGAACACCAGACCAATGCGAACTAGACAGCCTCCCAAGATGCTGGGTGAGAGAGTTACTAGTGAGAGCTACTAGTGCTGCTAGAGCTGCTAGGTGAGAGATTACTAGTGTAGTCGAGTTAACAGATGAAAATTCCAACATTTAGTTCATCTAATACTCCCCCAGCTTACCCAATGATAGAAGCAACCTCTGTCGAAATGGAGAGCCACCAAGTTGACTTTGTGGACTTGACAATCTTGACACCACCCTCATCTTCGCGCCCCACTACAGTTTATTTGCGGGAAGAAAGCCCCGAGTACCGAAGTGATTCAAAGTCCTCGGTAACAGCTAATCAACATACTCCACGCAAGAAGGTCAAATTCAGTCCCGAGGTCTGCACCACTCAATTCAACCCATCGGGCCTACCCTCCGAAACCTCTTTTTCAACATCTGCTCCCCTTGTACTTGACCCGGACTGGCTGAACACTTCATCTATCATTTCGGCGATAGAAATCTTAGGACGGCCAATGACGCTTGAGGAGTTAAGGAGATGGACAATTAACAAAGCCGCAAATCGGGAAGCAAATTAGAAGTAAGGAGGATTAGTCAAGTTGTTATTAAAAACTTTCAGAAACTTTCAGAAACTCCATTAAAACAAACTTTTAGTACCCTAGTATTTTGTTTTTTTTTTGTCGAACTTTACGCAACACTACAACGCATTTAGAGCTATATAAACTCTTAGTGCTAGCATAATACGCGAAATTTAGATTATTTCTGGCAACACTACAAAATTTTAAATTGAGCCTAACAACCACGCTTTCTATGCAATTAAATTCTCTCTCACCCATTGGGTGCCACCACTGGATAAATATTCGACCTATCGATTATAGTGCTACTCTCTTCATAATCGGGCCTTCCTGTGGGGTCATTATCCTGACCAACCTACCGGCTCACCCACCCCAGCGCCAAAACATTTCTTTTGCGTGGCGAAAGGAATTGGACTGTATTTAATTTTCGCTCTTATGAAACATGCTATCATGATCCAAGGTGCCTTGTTTTTTTTAATCTATATAATACTCCTTCTTGTACATCGGACCCGCCTGCGGGGCCTTGCCCGACCAGCCTACCCGCTCATTCACCCCAGCGCCTAAACACTCCTTTTGCGTGGCGAAAGTAATAGGGTATAGATAAATTTTCGCGGGGAATCTAAAATGTATTATAACTGTTTGACCGTTTAACCTCTGAGCTATACTGATCGATGACCTCTAGCATATTAATTTAAATACACCTGCCAAAAGCGCAACGGCTTTTGGTAGATTTGGAATTTGTTCACTATCTTTTGTGATATGCAACAAATCAACAGAAAACTAATTCAACCTTTTTAACTTCATTTACCTTAGATAGATACCACCGTCTTTTATTTAGTCTTAGATAAAAGCCTACAATTACTTGTAGGAATCTTATTCAACCTTAGTCTTAATCTAGTCTTAGTTTAAGTTACCCACTCTTAATCAACTACGAGTGTTATCCTCACTTTTTAACAGATTAAGCCCAATTGTATGCGAGTATTTTACCATCTCACCCGTATCGTTAATTTTAACTACGGAAAAAAAATTGTGCAATTATCAGCCTTGTTGGGCAGCTAAGAGTAAAGCATGATCGCCCCGTTTAATATGTTCCAAATCTTCCGTGCTTAAGGGCGGAGTATTATCTACATCAAACTGAAAATGTAAACTCAAGCATAAAGACATAAGAAAGGTAACTCAACATAAGCCGTCTCCTGTCAGTTACTCAACCAAAAAGGATTCGATTTGGATTCGATTTTCTCCATCTAGTTTTTTCAAGAAACAAAAAATTCTTCGATGGCTTGTCAAGAATGTTCCAGACTTCGATTGTATTGGGGGAAAATTAACCCTATTTGATTGTTTTTGGGACGCTATTTTATGCTCAATAGAATAAGAGTTCCCTAAGTCTGGTCGTCAATCGTAAAATTTTTATCAAAGACAAGCACTGGTCCCCAGCGAGCTTCCTATTTGTTTCAACTCACACACCCCTCCGTTATTTTACCCGAGAATTATTTTCGGATAAAAAAATTGACATATTAAAAATTTTATTTGTTTATTTATTTATTAGAAATTGAGCTGGTTATTCCAAGTGCTTGAATGCTAATACTTTACGGAGGTTGACGCCAAAATATATTTTCGAAATCCGAATATGAACAAAAACAGTAAATATAAATTTTTAACTTTCAACAAAAATCCTATTTGACAAGTCAGCAAAATTTTACGTTGCGATGAAATATTGAAAATTCTTTTTCCTTGCAAGTTTTTTGTGCTTCTTAGTTTGCTCTTTTTAAGAGCTATTTTGGAAAAAACAAAACTCTTGAAGATTACGTAACTTTGATTATTGTTGTTCTTGATTTCGTTTATTTTTGATTCTGAAGTTAAAGCAAATTTAGTTCCGCAAATTGGAAAAAAGTGCCATCTTTTGCTTCAAATTTTTCATGTTTTTCACCCCTCCGTTCTTTAAAGTTTGAAAGAAATGGTGTACTTTTTTGAATTTTTCGAAATTCAAACTAGAAGTTTTTGAAATTCCTGCCTCAAAGTCAGCCAAGTTTCCATTTGAATCCGTTTGCACAGATATAATTTTCGATGGGTTTAGCGTGGTCAGCAATTCCGCGAAAGTTTCCAGCGAAAAACCAATATAACTCGGAATCTGTAACCTAGTTGAATTGTTTCTGGTTGCAATGCATGACGCGAAAAAAGCATCCTCGAATTTGATTAGGCAGAAATCCGGTTTCTTTTTGAAGACTGTACCGTACCCTATGCAATGATTGTCACAATGTGTAGCAATATGGTTCACAAGTGGCATTGATAGAACATACAGTGAGCCGAGGCAGTAAAATGGGTATGCATTTTCACTGTACTCTTCATATGTTACTTTGTATCTGCCTTCTCTAAAGGCTCGTCCTTTGCCACAAATGGTTCCCGTATAAATGGGCTCGTCTTCCCTTTCGTCTGTTTGGTTCTGGTTGAGAAAACATCTGTCGTCTATTTACAAGTTTACTTTTATAAAAACAAGGATAACCGGAAATAGCACAGAAAGTTCCGACCACATTTCCACATTTATAAGAAAACTTAAAAAGAATCAATGCGTCCTTTTTTATGAGTGGTGTGCTGAGAGGAAAAAAATGAGGCTTATAATAAAAGTAAACAGTCATTTTTGACGATTGTTTTCTTCGAAAAAACAAAAAATATTATAAAAACTCGAAAAATATTTTATTGCCCAGGAAGAGCTAAATGAAACGTTAAAAAGTTTTTAAAGTCTTAAAAAAAAGCAGTTTGCGCGATCTTTTCCAAAGAGCACCCTTCTTATGCACTATTTTACGACTTGAAGACTAATCCTTAAATTTTTCGTGAGGAGCTTTTGTTGCCAATATATACTCATTTTACGCAGAGCCCGCGCGGAAGCAACGCTTATTTTTCGTCATGTTCTCGCCAGAATTCATAGCTAGAAAAACCAAGGTCACAACTAATGAATTTTCTGGTGAACGAAGAAGTGTGTGAAAAAAGTTCAAAATGAAAGATTGAAACAAAGTTCAAAAATTGTTCAGGCGCTATTTTAAAGTTGACTTTTTAATGTTTTCATTTTGCGTATTTTATGACTTTGAATTCTGCTTTAAAATACCAAAATTTAAGGCAGTTCGTTATTCTTTGTTGACTTGTAATTTCCGATAATTACGGTTATTTTACGTATGAAATGAAATGTTGTCAATCGGCCAGCTACCCAAAACCGATCTACCTCAGATTCGAAACGAGGCAAAAATACGTCAAACTTTCCGAAAACGCTCAGACTGGCATTTTCATCTACAAAATTACTTCTATCACTGAAAAGTTTGCCGATTATGTTCATTGAATGGTTTTATGGTTTTTCAGGTTCGAAGTACTCGAAAGGATGACATGAAAAAAAAAACAGTGTTAAATTTTTCCAACAATCAATCCTAAAATCTCTCTCTCTCTCTCTCTCTCTCTCTCTTCTCTCTCTCTCTCTCTCTCTCTCTCTCAAAACCGATAATATTCTAATATGCCGCTATTCAATGTGTTGTCAGAAACGTCAGATGTCGTATCATACTTGACTCGAATACCCTACTCGTGAATTCGCTGTGTTCTGAGCTGCTGTTATGGCATCGTCTAACTTTTTAATTTTAACATAAATGTCATCGTCTACTTTTGCCACGTATTTTGCCTTGCTGCAGTATGTATCTAGAATTTTATACGCAACCAGCATTTTCAGAGTTAAAAAGTAATACCCTTCGTGGCTATTGACAGTAATAATATCATTATATTTCTGATTCTCTTGATAAATTTTTATCGCTTCCTTTTCTGATTGTGGTCTGCCCACAACAAAATAAATCACCCATGTGTTTTTCAAATTTTCTTCTTCCATTAAACTGTAATTTGCATAGGTTGATCGAATTACTTCACGTTGATTATTGAAGGACAAGCGACTCAGAGCTAAAAGTACTCGTAATCCTTGATTATCTTCGCATACTGAAAAGTTGGTCGATAAACTTTCGAACAAAAGTTTCGAAGATGCGATAAGGTTTCCAGGCACTTGGTTCGTTTGAAGACTGAAAGGGGGAAGGAAATCCAGAAGAAACCTCGGGTCGATGTCAGAGGATCTCTGGATGTTGCAAATAAAAGCCAGTAACATCAATTTCATCGTCGCACCTTTGTTTTTGCTTGAAGCTTGTTTTCAAATTGAAGCCTGCTGGAATAAAGTTTTCTAGTTTGTCAAAGTTACATTGTAGCACTGCGTATAATATTGTCCCTCTAGAAAAGCACAATTAAATAGTAGTTAATTCACGTTAAAAAGGATTCGTTTCATAAAATCATCTGAAAACTATTGATGTTCTGAGCTCAAAATTAAACAAGACTGCTCGTATCAGGGCGAAGCCCTGAATGTTCCGACTGCCTTTTAATGTTTAATAAAATGTAACAAGACTGCTTGTATCAGGGCGAAGCCCTGAATGTTCCGACTGCCTTTTAAGGTTTATGGAGCAGCAGTAATAACATAAAAATTTAAATGAAATTAAATAAAAAAAAAATTTTTTTTTTTTCAAACTTGAAATTTTTTATGAAAATCATCCCCCCACACGCCATATTAAGTACAAAAAGATAGATTTCGCTCCTATTATTCTATCAATTATGGAATATAAGCTTTCTTGAACCAATTTGGAATGATTTCTAAGGCGGATTAAATCTCCGCTTACGCGTTAATAGCGCCAATTATATCGCGCGTTAATTGTCCCAAATTGGTCAAAATGGCAATCTTTAAACCCTCATAACTTTACACAAAATGATCACAGGTGAAATATCTTTTCAAATTTAAGCTCACGACAACAATAGCTTTCGAATAATATTAAAAAATTCCGTCAAAAAAGGCTAGTTAAAAAGTCGAAATTTGTCGAAAAAAAACCACCCCGAGCACAAATATTCTGTTACTTTCGTATCGAAAGTCGGAACAAAAAATACTTGGCCTTCAAAGAGAACGGAATATTCATGCTTGGTGAGGTGTTTTTAATTCAGTCAATTTTTGGCGAACGAAAAAATTTTTAGCTTAAATGAAGATGCAATCAATATTACTTTTGTTCAAATTTAACAATCAAAAAATGCAATCAACTCCCTGCAATCAAATTTAAAATGATATTTTACCGATATTTTTTTGCAAAGTTTTGGGAGTTTGAAAATTGCCAGTTTGACCATGCTCTGGAATAAATTATGCGCACTTTGAAGATTTTCTCTATTGTCCTGAAAGTGTAACGCAAATTACCCTGCTTACCCAAATTAAAATTGTTCCAAATTGAATTGAGACTAGCTAATCGGTCGTATTAATTTCATACGACTCAAAATTTCACACTTTATTTTTTGATAGTATCCAAAATTTATAATTTTCGATATTTTCTTTCACCAAAGGGGGCAGTCGGAACCTTCAGGGTTTTGCCTTGATATGCGGGCATTCTTGTTGGTAACATTATGGGGTTATAATCGCGTAAGCGGCTAATTATGCCATTCCAAATTGAATTGCCACAAACAATTTGGTTTTTGTTCTAGTTTTTGAGAAAAGCGATGGATTAATTGTGCTCGGGGTGATTTTGTTCTCCAGAAAAAAGTTCAATTTAGCTAGCACTTTTGGCGGAAATTTTGAAAATCATACAAAAATTAAAGTTGTCTTGAGTTCCTGAATAGCTTGCTTAGAGAAAACCAACTTTTTGCAAAGCAAATTGCTGTGAAATAACTTGAAGTTTTAAAACTTAAATTGCTACCTTAAAAACTCAGTTTTTAGCTAAAAAATTCTATCTATAAAACAACTATGCAATATTTCAAGCGTTCATAGCTGGGATAAGAGAAACATGAACTTTCACGAGCTGATTTGTTCTAAAAAAGCATTTGAACTACGTCAACGTTTCATCGATTGAATGGCTGCAATATCAAATTTTGAACTTTTTGTCATCCGATTGGCTCGAATAGATTGCTTTGAAACACTTTTCTTTTTTTGCAACGCACGTTGGTCCAAAAATTACTTGAAAAATAACTTTCTTAGGGTAACTTGAAATTTCTGCCATTCGATTTGCTTCATTATTTTCTTGTTATCCGGTTAGCTCTATGAATTAACTTAAAATATTATAGCTTGAAGGGCTTGTATCGAAAAACTTTAAGTTTTCGCAAAATGATTCGGTCTGAGAAAGACAGATATTTACTAGATGAAAGCTTCTTTAACTGGAATCGCTTGCTTAGAAAAACTTTAACGGTTCACCATCCAATTCGCTGCATGAAATTTAAAGAGGTAATTCAAAGTTCCATAGCTGGAACAGCTCGCTTAGAAAATCTTTAACTTACCGAGAACTGATTCGGTTTATAAATTAACATAAAGTATTTAAAATTTCATTGCTTTAATGGCTTCAAAAAAAATGATCTTTTTGCCATCCACTTGGCTACATGAACTATCTTGGAATAATTCAAAGCTTCATAAATAATAGCTTGCTTAGAAAAACTCAGTTCGGAAATAATTTGATGTGTTTTCAAAGTATCAAAGCATGAATTACTTCAATCAATAAATTGTTAGATTTCTCTAACAAAACGATTCCGTCAAAGAAATAACTTGAAGTTTTCCGAAAATTCTGAGCTGAAACAGCTTGCTCAGAAAAATTTAAACGTTTTATTATCCGATTCGCTCTTTGAAATTACTTGAAATATTTCAAAATTTTCATCGAACGAACAGCTTGCTCAGAAAAATTTCAAAGACTTCTTTCGTTCCATGATATGATTCGAAGTACTTCATAGTTTCGTAGCTGAAATAGCTTGCTTAGAAAATTTATCGGACAATATTTTCATTTTTTTCGAAATAATTCTGATCTTCAAGCTGAAACTTACAAAAATCGGCGTTTTGGGTTCTATTCAATTGAAAAATTGGATGTCAGATTGCTGCTGAATGAAAATTGTTTCAAAGTTAGCGGCTAGAATATATTCAAAAAATCTTTAAGCCGTTCTGTATTTTTGTATCATAAAGAGTCACAAACCATAGAACAAACACATTCACATTTAATAAAAAACAATTCATCTATCTCAATTCAAATTTATTAGTTTTCTTCACACGAACATAAAAACTGTAGCTCTGCTGAGCGTTTTCTTACAATTAGCGATTCAGATTCGTATACTCTTATGATAATTTTTTTACAGTCAACGTTTGCTCACGTCTAATGCGTGTCATTTAGTGCTGCAGCGTAAACCAACTGTTCAGCATCTGAAAATGATTTATTCAATGAGAATAAAACCTTCAAAATTTGCCTTACAAATAACCCTTTCATTGATAATTAGCGTTGTAATTTTCAATTATATCATTTGCTACAACTCTAAAAAGGATGATGTATTTTCAGAATCCTCTCAAACTGATAATTTAATTTCTTATAGTAGAAACAGTTATGAAAGTATGAAGCAGCTAGGAACCAAAACTGAAGTTTTTTCTGATTTCTCCGAAGAGTATCGTTGTATAAAACAGCCCTGGGGTCAATTTAACGATGAAGTTCACCCGAAAGCACCTATTCACCTATTACCTGACGGCCTCGATATATTAAACGACAGTTCAAACGCTGCGCGTCTATTAGAAAAGTGCTCAAAATTTGCTTCTAAAAAGATACGGGTTCTTATGATCAACTCCCGCGTCGGGTCGTATTTACAACGCTCAGCTTTGCGTCAGACTTACTTTCCTTTTATGGAAAGCATTCATTCGAGCGATTCAAAATGGATTTACTTTTTTGCGACAAATCGTCCCAGTAAAAGAAATGATTTACTGAAAATAAAAGAAGAAAATCGACATTATGGTGATGTCATTATTTTTAACACTTCTGAAGGTTATCAGTTGACTCCGCTAAAAATTCTTTCATCGATGAAATTTGCGTTTTGTTATTGTTCAAACATGGAATACTTTCTTAAAGCTGACGATGACACCTATTTGCGTGTCCAAAAAATTGAATATACACTTTTGAATCTCCAGGCAAAATTGGACGAAACTTTTCCTACTATGAAAAATGAAGAAACAGGCCACGTGCCACTAAACACAGCGGGTAAATGCAACACACAAAAGACGCCTCGACAAGGAAAACACAAGGTAGCCTTTGATGTGATCTCTTCAGAAAGGATGCCTTTCAAATACTGCTGGGGTCAACTGTCAATTTGGGCAAAACCGATTGTTGAAAACTTGATATCGAATTGCGCTCAACATTGTATCGGGTTTTATAAAGGCGAAGCTGGCATCTCGAACTTCTCAAGACCTTGTCTTTGGAGGCCCGAAGATATGTATTTGGGATCTTGTATGCATGCTTCATATCGAGAAAAAGCGGTGATCCAGAGCCTCAAGCAAAACGCTATCATTTTAGCTGACCCGACGAAACCGAAATTGAAAAATAGAGATTTCTTGATCATAGGAGATCGGAATAGTCCGAAGAAGATGAACGATGTCCATCAATTTTATCTTCGTTTGACAAACAAGCACGTGAGCGCAAATCATTCCTCTAACATAGCGAAAACTGTTGTAAGCTGAAGATTATGCAAAAATTTTGACATACCATACAGCCAGTGGATATTCGATTCTTTCCTCCGATGAAAATTGTGATTTCATTTTGGTAAAATGAAAATAAACTCAAGCTTTAAGCAAATTGTTTTATACTTTTTTTTCCAAATACAAGAGCATTTTTTAGGTTTCAGTGCAGTTTTGCTTTCAAATTGTATATAATTATATATGAAAAATTTAGATAAAATTGATTTCAAGTAAACTGGGTTTAAAGGGTTTCAACTCATGCTTTCTTTCAAGAATCTCAGTTGCAATATTTTGAGGCTTTATTTAAGCATATAACTCCAGAAGTCTTACATCATTAAATAGTTGTAACAGTTCAAAAAATGGTGTCTGAATTATTCCTTTGGGGTTCAAATTACTTCAAGTAAATTGTGCATTGATTAAACTTAATTGACAGCTTTAGATAAATTTAAAAAGGTACAAAAATTTCTTCAGAGACTATCTGTTTTTGAATCATTCGAAAGAATCATAGTTAGCAGGAAAAAATTTTCGGAAAATGGAGGATTAAACATGTCTGTCTAACACGTATTTTAGGTTCAGATGTAGCCCTAGAAACGTTTGTGGGAAGCATTCATGCAGGCAAAGCTGGCAAAGCTGGCGTCCGCCCCTGCCCTGGATGGACCCAGGTGACAGTGTGGAGACGATTTGCTAACCTTTTCAGAAAGTCAGCCAGTTTACTATCAACTGTTTTTCAAATTTAATCCAAATATTTTGGAAGAGGATTTTTGCGTGAATATATACTAACCCTGAACTGAGATAGTGAATCAATTACCCTGAATCATAGGCGGGATTTTCTCGAGGGGGGGGCGGATTTTCAAGAAATTTTCAAAATTATGTCGACATTTTTTTTAGGTCGACCAAATTGATTTTCCGAGTTCTCCCAAAAAGACCCTGTTTCGGCCAAATTTTCTGCGCCGCAAAATGGATATCTCAAAATAGTACAAAGGAAGACGCTTTGGGCTGGCAGGGGTGTCGAATCCCTCAGGGGGGGGGGGGGCGTCCGCCCCTGCCCTGAATAATAAATCAATAATAAAAAGAAGCAAGCTCTCGAGGTACAAATTGAAACATAAGTCGATTACTTTGACCCGGAAAAATTCCAGAAAACTATAGGCTGAAACAACCAAATTTGTTTGCATTCTACTAATTATCTGCCATGTCAAAGATTATGTCAAACTTGCAACTTGAACCAAAAAGATAAATAAAGTTGAATGAAGGTGGCTTAATGACCTAAGAATCCTAATGAATTTTTTGTCTTGTTGCGGCTGAAAAACAAATTAAAACCATATGATTTATGTCGAAAAACAAGCACGGGTTTATATTTTTGTCTTTTAAAGAAACAAAATGATTTCTTTTTTATGGTCTTTTTTGCCTTTCTTCCGTAATTATTTGAACTTTTGTTATGATTTGAAGGTTATGAATATACAGTACTGATTTAAATTACCGGACGAAATGTGCGAAAATAAAATTGAGCGAGGCGCTAATGTGTTTCTAAAAAATTCTTTTTGTTCAAAGTTAACGGTTTTTTACATATTAATTAAGACCATTTATCCACGGGGGAAAGTACCAACACAAGAGCTGTACAGCTCATCACGGCGAACCGCTGTTCTGCCCCTGTTTAAGAATTACATGCATTTTTTTTGGTTATTTTTCTGGGCTGAGTAATGTTGCTTCACCCTCAAGCAACGAGCACGGATCATGATGGGCCTCGAACATCCGACCTTTCGATTGAGAGGCGGAGACGAAACCACTTCACCACCGCTCCCCTATTAACGATAATTTAAATGTTCAAAAACCAAAAAAGTCTTGCTACATTTTTATGGGCTTATTTTCGCTGTGTAGATAATCAAGGTTCGGAATTTTTACTTTAAAACTATAGTTACATAGACTATCATAAAAAACTTAAGCCTCTAAATCTACACTTCGGAAATTTTTTTTTTATGACATCCGTTTTTTGTGACATCTCATGGACCGTTTTTTTGTGACATTTTTTTGTGACATCTCATGGAGTTTCGAACAAAAAGTTGAATCAGCTTTATAATTATTATCAATATAATTATTCGATCAATTTTGGTCGAGAAAGAAGCCACTGCCAAATAACCCTAAATTTGGACATCAACGGGGTTAAATTTTCGAGAAAAACCACAATAATTGAAAACGTGGTTTTTCAGAAGAAATCATCTTTGAACTATACCCTAGCGCCTAATTTTACGTGAGAAAACCCCTGAAAATGCGTCATCATTCTAATTAAATGAATTCAACTGCAAAATTAGGGAAAAAAAAGGGTGATGTTATGGGGCTATATAAATTTCCGGGAAAAGCGATATTGTAGTCATCGACGGAAACATAAAGTCTGCCAAGCATTGCATTTTACTTGAAACTCACATGATACAGAATAATTATTTGGACCGTTCGGACCATTTGTTCCAGCAAGACGATGCCAGTTGACATAATTCCAAATTTTCGACAAACTTATTTCTTCTTATTTGTCAAGTTTTTAAAATATTTTCGGCCATTCCGGACGACTAGATTCATCTGTTATATGAAAAATTTCCTCGTAGATCAAATGCAGTTCCTCGTAGATCAAATGCTTTGAATAATTGAATAGCAAACCAAAAATTATATATATTGATTATGTTTAAATTTTATCTGTTTTTATTAGTTATTTAAAAAGATTTATGAAAAAAATTTGAAAAAAGGTAATTTATCCATTAATAGATTTTATAGTTTTTTGTCCCTTTTAAATTAAGTCAGCACTTTAAAAAAAATACAAATTATCAATAAATGCTTAGACTTTTTGGTTGAGCCGTTCAGCAAGAAAGCCGGACTAATATAAGAATGGCCCAAAAGAAAACAAACTAAATCTGATTGGTTCAAAAAATGAATGGATAATTTTACAGAAACTCAAACATTACAAATGTTTTGACGATACTATTTGTTTTTTTTTCACAGGAAAGATGTTCTCGGAAAACATTAAACAGCGGGATAAGAAACAGTCTGGTAACTATGAATTCGGTTAATTAGTTTTTTCTACTCTTAGACCCAGACTGCTCTCAAACATTTTTCTCAAATCACTCTTTTTATTACATAAAAATCAAATAAAAAACATACATGCACGAGAGTATATATAACAGCCGAAGAAGTATAAGGCAACCGAAAATGCGCGGAGTATGCCACATCATTTGAATGATTTGCATTACTTGATTTGAAAAACCACATCATTTGAATGAATTTGCATTACTTTCGAAACCGTTACATATTTGTTACTTAACTAGTATATGACACTTATAAATATTCGGATGATTGATACTTCAACTGATGTAAACTTCGACTGGTTTATATACCACCACCGCTTTAGTTTTTTTCTCTTTTTTTTCCACGCAAACTCAGGTTACACAAAAAATTATCGAAACGGGTCAAGTGATACATCAAATTGAAGCCATTTTAGTCGAGGTTCAAACGACATTACAAAAACCAAAAAAAACTTCATAGTATTGAGAAAAATTGGTGTTTAGTTCGAGCATATAAAGCGAGTAAGCAGGCTTACAACAGCTTCTTTATGCATAATTTAAGCCCTAAAAGCTTATTTTCAGGTATATAAAGTTAGTTTTCACAAAAAAAAAATTTTAAATTTTTTTTCGCCATTTTACTACGAAGAACTTTTGTTCAATTTGACTTTTTTGTTGTGACTGTTAAATATACCTAAATTATAGCTATACGTCAAATTTTTTATCACACCACGCAGAAAAAACTAGGCTATTTTTTTTTTAATTTAGTTATTTAAAGACTATGCTCGGAACTATTCGTGCTAGTTGCACAGTAACAGGCTATCATTTTGAATGTTGCCCAGTGCTTTCTCAATAAAAACATAATAACATGAACGCTAAAATTAAATTCATCTTTTTGAATTACATATGACACCGTGCTTTTTTGGTCTAATTTTTAAGAAAGTGACGGGAAATTTGTGCGCTCGATAGTTTTTGTAGCTAGACCAATAGCGAATTTCCACTAAACCTTTAATTAAAACTTTTTAACTATTAACGCGTAAGCGGAGAATTAATCGCTCAGTACATTACTTCAAAAAAATTACTCCAGGAAAACTAAATGGCAGTCTTATGTTTCATATGTTTTTGATGTACTAGTGTATTCCCCAGATGTTTATGTGAAAAATCTTCCCAACGTTTTGTCAGACGCTGCTTTTTGATCCAACTTTCAAAAAGTGATGGATATTTTTTCACTGGGGTCTTTTTTCAGAGTACATTAATTTCTAATGACCAAACTCAAAAAGATATTTCACCTGTGATTTTTTGTGAATTTATAAGAATTTCAAAAGTTTCAATTTGGCGTAATTTTTGGCCTGTTCTACGCATATAGCAAATGCGGCAAAAAAAATAATTTGGGCACGTTAACTACAGCAAACTATGTGGTAGGAGACGCGAAATACATCACATTGCAATGAACATTGGGCGTGGGGGGTCGAAACAGTGGGCGTGCCTTAATAGATTTTGTCTTGTATAGATTCTTAAGTAATCTTCCAAAAAACGTACTATATATTTTGTTTTGCCAACAAATGTGCACGGCAGTCAATATTTTAGGAAAAGATGGCAAGCTTACCATATTTTTAAAGTTTGTAAAAATTTTGCCGTAAAAAATGGATGCCTTGAGAGAGTCGAGCTGCTGAAAAACAACTCATGCAACCCCCTCCCCCAATTTTCCGCACCCTTAACCCACTACAACCCAAATGATAATAACCTCAAAATCAGGTAGTTTTGATTTTTCTCGTTTGACAGCAACAATTTAAATCACTCGTTAATATCGCAATCTTCCAGCGTCGAAACCCAATCGTTTCTATTTTGGTGACAATCGCTGCAGCAACTCCAGATTTTCCTGGTCCAGATAAGTTTCACCTCCTGTCTGAACTGGACGTTAACCAAAAAATTTATCACAGGCGTCATGATAAACATGAGCAGGTTGATGAAGTCGGAGACCATTGTAAGCATTATCATCAGTCCCGGATCCACGAAGAAGTCTCCGATATGTCGCTCAGCCTTGTAGTATCCAACAGCCTGCACGATTACTTGTGGGTACAGAAACAGAATAGCCAGGAATGTTGACAGTTTGAACATTTTTGATACTAAACCACAAGGAACATTTAAAAATACCACATAAAATCAGATCGTTCTAGGTGCTCATTTCACAAACCGTCAAAACAGCCAAAAGTTCAATGTCCGAATGTACACGGGATACTATTTTTTTGGGCTCCAGAAACTAGACAAGATGAACGCTACAATTTGTTTTCAGAAAACGAAAACATATGTTAAATCATTTACTTTTCCATTTTATTTTCCTACTTTTCAGGAGTGTTTCAAATTAAAATGGAAGTGTGAAAAGAAAATATATGGGGTATTCTCATGATTAAGGGACCGCATGATGGAAAAATTTCAACCAATCTGAATGCTTAGACGTTTCGATTGGTTAATAGTCATTTTCTTTTTATTTTTAAAATCAGTTTTAGGCTTTAATACCCGACTTCAATTTCGCATTATTTGAAATTTCAAGTTTCTGTTTTTGCAAACTGATGAGTGCTTAATTTCAAAATTTTTGGGGCTTCATTGAAACCTTGGATAGTTTATTAGTTTTCATAACTGCTAAATGTTGATCTTTGACGTGTTTGACAGCACACATAAAAAATTCTCAGCACCCATTAAAATGCGAAAAAAATAAAGCCCAAAAAACTGAAATCCCAAATTCAAAACCCAAATATTTTCAGTGCAAGGTTAAACTTAGATTTTAACTGGTTGTTTATAGTTATTAATCAAAAAACTGAACCGAAACCAACCACTCCGACCCCCTAAAATATTTTTGCAAAAAAGTCAAAAATTTGAAGAAAAAAACTGAGTTTCACCCAAGAACGAGTAGTTTTAATGCCAAGTTGATAAAAGTCAGATATACAAAAATATTTTGTTCGGAAAAACTTATGAAGAATGTTTTTAGAAAAAATGCAAAGTCTTTCCAGAAATCTTGACGAACAGCTTGTGGAACGTAAGAATTGCGTAACTTAACCATCTGGTTGACCCGTAGCCTTATATCAGGTCATTCCCTTTTAGTTTCTTTCAACTCTGGTTTCTTCCGCGCATGTGTTGGATTCTCAAAATCGAGCTGACTTGATTCGCATCTTTTCTCATTTTTTTTGCTTCAAATGAGTACATAAAGGTACACCCTAGCCGCAAGTTCGCTGAGTCACTCGAAACCCTACCTTTAACATCGCAAGATCGTATTTCTGGTACTTGCCGCACTAGTTATGGCTTCAGTCTTATTTACCAGCAGTAAACCAGCAAAAACTGATCAATAAGATCTAAGAGGACTGATATACTAATCGGGTATGATCTTGATGATACTTCTATTTGCTGACATCGAAATCGTAATTTTACTACAACTTTCTCACAGAAAACAAGTTAATTACCCTCATTCAATTTGAATTTTTATAATAATTTTATATTCTGTCAGCAAACTGTTACCACGGAACTATACAATTTCCTAGATACATCTGGTTTATTGGTATAAAGTATAGCAAAAGATCTTTCATCAAAGGGAAAAGCGAAGGATTAGCCTGTTTTCCGCCCGCCAATTTTTTGAACTTCATCGGGAAGCTCACGTTGACCTAAATTCGTTTACAATAGATATCTTCGACATTAATTAAACAGATCCATTGCTGCAACTGTAACTTGATCAAACCAGCGGTGACCCGCTTGATTAGTACAGAACTATTGGGCAGTTTGTATGAGCTGTGGACTCGCAAAAACTATCCGATAATGATAAACTAACACACCTCAAGATATTGGTTCTTCGTGAAGCATAAACAGCTCAAGTGCAAATGGCCTAGCAAGGCAGAAGGATGCTCTCAGGATTTTTGAAGGAAAATTTGGCTAACCACAACCAGACGTCCTTAAGTGTCTGAATAAACTAAACAACATAATTAACCTAACGACTATAAATTTAGCGACACGCTTGTTGAGATGCGTAGCTCAATGATATTTTGCATGAAGAAAGCTTTTGCAACCCAAAGCCCGTTAAAATGAATAAACTTTTCATCCAAGTTATCAAATAAAGTTGATGTGTTTTCATCGTTGTCCCATACCACCGACCTCCTAAAAGCAACACTTCAAAGCTTCCATCCAACACGAAAGAGTCCTGTTTGTTCAAGCCAATCGTTTGTGATTTTTGAAGAGGGATGACGCGCCCTCTTCAAAAGTCCCAACGATTGGCTTGAAGATAAACCCAAAGTTCATAAGCGCAAACTTCCATCTCGTGAACCGGATAATAGCTCTTCAAAAAAAAGGTTAATGAAGACTCTTCGTCAAATTCCTAAGCAAAAAATGAAACAAAACTTCAGTATAGTCCCTGTTTGTGATAAAAAATAAGCATCCACTCTGGAAATGTAACAACTTCAAAGAAAATCCAGCAATCACCGCGCCAGTTTTTTCGCGTAGACGTAGAGTAAGCTTTCTTTTATACCTTCGAGGAAATAGATAAAAAGGAATCGCCCTCAGCATAGGATTTGGCCTACGCTTAAATGATAGGGCACACAAAATTCCATGGAGCTGAGTGCATCTTTCGAGCCCGTACTCCGGAAAATGACCAGTGACAATTAAAAACCTCCCAACCATAAAAAGTCTTGCCGTTAAAAACTAAAAAGAGTCGAAAGCACTTAATTCAACAAGTTTAAAGAGTTTCAATGGCCTAATGACTATGATAAATTATCAATTTCATCAAGTACTTAAGAAACTAGTGGAGTTGTGTGAAATGACCTAACCTGGGCAGTTTTTTTGTGTTGATCATCTGATCTTGCACGTAGACTTAATCTGACAGATGACAAAACTGAGCTAACTGTGATTGATTTAACTCACTGAGGTTATCTCCTCGAAGCAGGTTGTTTTAAGAAGGTAATCTTAGTTTAGCCCGGAAATAATTTGAATCTAACAGTGGCTACAAGCAAGTCGAATTACGTCCTCAGACAATATAAGTGAGTATTAAAACCTTGACTCAACCACCATACACGATAGTCTGAACTATTCCGTTGGCGTTGTCAGACCTGACGAGAACTCCAAACAACAAACTTTTTTTCTCCATGTTGGTCTAAATAAAAAGAACCAATGAGGTACAGGATCTTCCCCACCACTCGCTGTTTGATTGCGACAAGTCAGGAAAACCTCAGCGCATTCTTAACGAAGCATCCAAAATAAATAAGTCTTACCTAATTAAAACGTTTCTGGTCAGTCTAATTTTGGGTCGAAATTTTCTAGCCGTGCTAATGAGATTCTTCAGCAGCAATGTGTAATGTAGGAGTAAGGTTCCCTCAGTTTGGTGTAGTTGCAGAAGATCAAATATCCCTACTTTTCCTGTAGCGGAAGGAAGAGGATACCACAACCGATGAGGATACCAAATTACCCAACATACCTAAGCACGCAATTGTGCTTATTTTGCACTCGTAACCTCATGTCTCTTTTCCAAAAGCTGCATCTGCAGTTATGCAAAACATCTTTTTGAACGACATTTTGACTCCTTGAAACACCTTGAAGAAGCTTTGAAATTAGGTAAAAACTTTGTAGAACTTCTCAAGTAGGGATGTTTTGAATCGGCAAGGTTTGTAAGTAATGTAAATGTCATACAGAATGAGTTAAGTACGTGTCAAGAGACAATCTGGGTCTGGTCATTGAAAGCTCTGGCAGTGAAGATAAAGCATCGCATCTACGAAAATTTTAGGATAGGACCAAAAAAGTTAACTCACAATCCGGCGCTGCTACTTTCTGTTCCCAGTTGACAAAACTGGATTGAATGGCTTGGCAACAATTCTCAAGATTTCTTCTGTGCACTCGGATTTCTTCGTGTGCGCGCTCTGTACACTCAAGACACCAAACTTGCAAAGAACTGAGTAAAGCAAGAGTAACGCCAATGAAAGCTATGCGTATCTCCAAAAAATGTATGCTGTTGTAATGGCCACACGTGTTAAGGACGATAATGTTAAAGCAACTACCATCTAAAAAAGCGATATCTTCATTCGGACAGACAGTGTGGCGCAAAGACTCCATTTGTCGAAATAACCAATTTTAACCGCTAACCGAGCAGGGAGAAAACTTGAAGTCACCAGCGTAGACGAGTGGTGTCTTTTCGACGCCGGAAACAACCTCGCGGATTTGGTCACTAGAGGAAACGCCGCCAAATGTGTAAAAGTCAGCAGCTGAACCTAACTTCCAAGCTTCCTAGGAATCCGTCACTGACCATTTCAACCAAATATTGGGGTTTTAACCAAACTAAAACTCAAATGTCACGTTAATTATGTTTTTGATACAGCGTATAAATTCATCACAAACCCGGTATCAACCAAACCCGTCGGTAATTGGCGTCAATAGGCCTTTTTGTGCAGATATTATGCACAGTTGCTTCCACAAAACAAATTATTCACATCAAGGCTTAAATTGCACAATTCTGAGAAAAAAATGATGAATCGAACTTTTGTAACACTCTCCCCCTTCGTTGGTCTTTGTGGTTTTCTCCGGTCCAAAGTTCGCATAAGCCTCTTTCAAACATAACATCCCATAACACTTGATTTTTGAAACACTTTTTTTGTCGATAATCTACACTGCAAAATTGAGCATTAATATTTGGACTTTCTAGGTTCAGTCATCCAGATGGTTTATAGCTTTTGAAAAAAAAAGACTTCTCTCCGCATCATTCCAAATAACTCTGTGCTGTGCCATGAACAGGAGATAACTATTAAACCGTTAAGTTTGAATTGCCGGTTGAGCGCTTATGATACCGCCATTCGCTGTTCAATATTTGCGGCTTTGACTACTTCTGACCCTTTTATAAAACTGCTTTCCGGCGTTCAGAGAAACGTTGGAAATTTCTTCCCACTTGTTTTTTATCACAGAAGCCATTCACATAGAAGTCGTTAAGTGTACGGACGCAAACTCTTGCGTAATGGGAGTAGAAAATTTCATCGTTAGGCATGAAACTCATCAATAATCTGGTCTGAATGAACCTTGTCGGCGAAGAGAAAGAGCTTTTTTGTGCACTGGAGCGGGGAATGACCGTCCACTCGCTCGTTTTGTACATAAAAGTTAAAAGCGGATAAAACTCCCTCACCACGCATCAAACCATGCTGGCTCGTGAGATCGATTTGCAGCCTTTGAGCACAATCATATGCCAACGCCAGCAAGACTCGATTGTTACGATTGGTACATGCCTTCTGTCAACAAACAACTTGAAACATAATTGAGGTTGGTTGAGTAAACATCGTAACTATTTTAAAAACCTGCCGGTAAAACCTAAGTGAAGCTGAATGCACAAAAATCAAACTGTGCACATCACTAAGTAGTGACACTGGTCTAATATCTATCATAAGTCTGTCAAATACATCCAGTAATAAGGAAACCAAACCAATGGAATTGTTTTAAATGACCTGGGCAGTTATTTGTGTTGGTCATCTGATCCTGCAAGTAGACCTAATCTGACAGGTGACAAAACTACGCGAACTATGATTGGGTTTAACTCAGCTGAGACTATCTCCCCAAGATATAATGCCTGATTCCAAATTGCAAACCAAATATCAAATGGAACCTGTTAACACCACCGAACACTAATATGCTGATGTTATTAGGTCACTATTTTATCGGTTTATCTGCCTTTTCAGTACTGCCGGGTTAAAAGTAAGAAATCTTTCGTTGCCATTCGTCTTCTCCTGGGATGGGTCTTCAGTTATCCTCTCCTTCCATCCATTGGTCTGATCTCCAAATGCTTGAAATTCAATATCGATGATGTAAGTGGTTTGGTAGAGCAGGTCAAAACTTGTTAGGAATTGAATCATACGGTGGCTACAAGCAAGTAGATACACGTCCTCAGACGATAAAAGTACGAATTAAAAACCTGAGTCAACCACCACAGACGATGGTCAGAGATATTCCGTTGGCGTTCTCTTGGCTGAAGGGAACTCAAAGTTACCAACCGTTTTTTTGCTCCGTGTTGGTCCAGGTTAAAAGAACCAACGAAGTGAAGGATCTTTCTCACCACCCAGTGTTTGATCCCGTCAAACCATGATCTTTACTTTCGCATCCTCAATTTTTTTTCCAATTTGCCAGGTTTTTTTCTGCGTGGTGTGATTAAATGGTCTAACTGAAAAACTATAACTTAAATACAATTAAAAATCCTGGTTAAATTGGCAAAATGGTCAGCAGGTTTTTTCGAGAAACAGAAAACATAAAAAAAAGTATTTTATTTTATTTTTTTGGCAGTAGTTGATTTGAATTTTTTGAACGCTTTGATTCCCAAAACGGCGGTAAAACTATTTTTATTTGTGTAAAACAAAATTTTCATGGCTTAAATTAGGCTTAAACAAGCTGTTGTATGCCTGCTCGCTCGCTTTAATCGCTCGATGTTGGAGTTAAAATTAAAAATTGCAAACTTGTTTTTATACAAAACTGGGAGTTTGAACATTATTTAATTACTTCAAATCACAATGAAAGGGCTTATAAATGATATATCTCTAGACTCATTATCATAATTATTTGTGGTTTCTGGTTTTTATGGTTTTTGTGGTAACCGGAACAAAAATTATCAAAACTTTCAATGGTCGGAACAATAATGCGAGGGGCGAGGTGGATTTTCAAAAAAAGCTTTGTCGAACTTTTTTTAGGTCTCCCAAATCACTATAAAGACCCCATTTTGACCAAACTTTCTGGGCCGCAGGCAAATTGTCGAAAAAAACAGGCCGAAAGAGGCGTTTATTAATAGGCAATGAAAGACCACTGACACGGACAGCGAGAAGTTTTATCGTTTAAACGAAAGCCTTAGCCGGAATTTTTTTCTCGATCAATAGTTTCATTACTTGTGAAAAAAACTGACGTTAGCTATCATTTTATGCGAAAACTTACTTGATTTCCGTTCAGAAAATTGATCATACATCTCATCGTGGAAACTGAAATCGGGTACATCACTCTCACTGCTCTCAGTTTGTGCGATTTGGAAGTACAAATATATAATGAATAGAGTCACGATGACCAGTAGAACCCAGTTGATCCAGTCCAGAACGACAACTGATATAAGAAACCAAGAGGAACCATTGTCAGGTAAATCGTCCGAATATTGTTCAGAAAAAAGCACCGAAACGTGGTCGTACTTAATGCAACCAACATAAATTTGGAAAATTGTCTCGGCTAGTGAAATTGCAAGCAGAAAAACAAGAATGAGTATTGTCCGCTTGTAGCCATAGAATCCTGGAACGTTTTTATTACAAGCAGACAAGATAGGAATTTGAAACAAGAACTTTTAAGCCTAATGTTATCACAAGCTGATTTTATATATATAAAAAATATCGTCAAGGTTTTTTTCGATACGGGGTTTAATTTTTTGAAAACTTTTTTAGGTTGACCAACATACAATCAATCAGATATACTTATGTAGTTGCTGAAAAAAATGTGCAATAACGTTTTCTCCGCATTTTGTCCTGTAGAAGCTACAAGTTGCAATAAATTATAAACTTAGTTTTGACAGAAGTAGTCTTATTATACTATTCTATTTAAGGGCAGACCATTAGATTGAGATGTAGCACCTCGAAATCGTCTGCTGATTTCAAAGCACAAAAATTGGCTAAAATTTAGAGATCCCTCTATCGCAAAAAATCATGCTTTGAAAGAAATTTTGACTGAAGCAAAAAACTTGTGCTTCCGATAGATTTTTATGTAAACAGTTTTAGATTTCTGAAATCAAGTAAAATCATTTTTTGCCGAAATTGGGACGAATAAATTAGCTAAAAAAACACTTGACAAATAATGTTAAGTGACAAATAATGCCAAACTTGACAAATAATGCGCATCAAATCGGTTCAAACATGAATCTAAATTGAACGAAGTCAAACTAATTATCCCATAACAGAATGCTAGTGTATCAGGGTGAAGCCCTGGATGTTCCGGCTGCCCCTTAATCCATATCGAATAAATTTTTAGCGGAAAAAGTTTAAAATGAATACGTTTTGGACAATATCAACAATCAAGTATCAAAATTTGACTCGTACAAAAATAATACGACCAATTAGCTAGCATCAATTCATTTTGGAACGATTTTGTTTTCCGGGATAGTTCGCCAGGCATAAATAATTCGCCTTACCTTTTCAGGATTATGGATTAAATCTGCTAAAGTGCGCAAAAAGTGGTCCAGGGCATGACTAAACTGGTAATTTTCAAACTCATAAGACTTTGCAAAAAACGATCGGAGGTAAAAAAAAAAATCTTTTTTATTTTGATTTCATAGAGTCGACCTCTTCAATGGGACATTTTGCAATGGGCTTAATTTTGCATGTGGCGAGAAGGTTAAAGTTTAAAGTGTTCAATCTTTGATTGTTTTTTGTCACCAACTATGTTCCAGAGACCTTAATAATAAGTAGAAAATTTAGGGCTCAACCCCGATACAAGAAGCAATCTTGTTTAAAAATTAATTTTAGAGAAGTAAGCAGAGTATTTACCCTTGTAAAGCTATTTAACCAATTTCGGCCATTAAAATGATAGTTTTTTGAAGAAAAGTATTTTTTTCTTGATGATACATTGAGATCAGAGTCATGTTTAACCTGCAGTGGTTTCCTGTCAAATTGTGGTTGCCCAAAAAATGCCTTTAGCATTATTCTTGAATTATTTTATGTGCTCTATTTAGAAGTTATCTATGACAATGAGCTCAAGATAGTTTAGAGTGGCGAATTACACAGTTCTCGCAATTATTCCAAATTGACTTGAGGCAAACTAATCAGTCATTTAATCATTAGTCCTCTCAACGTGTGATGCTTGAAATTTAACATTTTCACTTGAGGAATGAAAAACAATCAGTTCGAAAATTGAACAAAATTGCTCTTATATAAGGGCAAAGCCCTGAATATTCCGACTGTCTCTTATTTCATATCAAATAGTTTCCGAGAAAAGAAAATATTGAAAACTTATAAGTTTCGAACAATATCAATTGTAAATTTTTGAATAATTCAAATTAATACGACCAATTAACTAGCCTCAATTCATTTTGGAACAGTTTTTTTCTGCGCGGGATAATTCGCAGCGCATAAAAAATTTGCGTTACGCTCTCAGCAGTATGAATAATTTCTTCAAAGCGCTCATAATTTAGTCCAGAAATTGACCAATTTAACAAATTTCAAAATCCAAGAACTTTACAAAAAAAACTGGAGGTAAAACGTTTTTTTTTGAACTCTAAATCAGGAAGTCATTATCTTTAATGAGGTTTTGAAAGTTTTTGTTGGAAACTATTTGTTTCGACCGGCGAAAACTGACTGAAGAAAAAAAACCACATCGAGCATAACAATTCCGTCATCTTCAAAATTCTGAACAAAAAAACGAATCAAACTTCTGTTACTGAATATCGCAAAATAATTGAGACAGTTTAAAAGCATTCGAAACCTATATGCTCATTGGAGTCGATCTCTTTAGTGGGGCATGAAAATTTTTTGTTAAAAACTATTGTTTCGATTGCCGAAAACTGACTGAAAAAAAACCCATCGATTTTAGATATTCCGTTTTTTCAGACAAAAATCAATAACGCTGAGTATAATTTGCAAAATTTATCATGTTCTGCTTAATTTTGCATATGGGGAGAAGATTAAAGTTCAAAGTGTTCAATCTATGATTGCTATTTGTCACCGACTATAATCCAGACACCTTAAAAACTAGTCGGACATTTAGGGCTCAATCGCGATACAAGAAGCAATCTTGTTAAGAGTTTATTTTAGAGAAGATGGCTGAGTATTTACCCTTGAGGTGCATTTAACCAATTTCGGCCATTAAAATGATAGTTTTCGAAGAAAAATATATTTTTCTTGAGGAGATCAGAGTCATGTTTAACCTGTAGTGATTTCTTGTCAATTTGTGGTTGCCCAAAAAATGCCTTTAGCATTATTCTTGAATTAATTTATGTGCCCTATTTAGAAGTTATCTATGACAATGAGCTCGAGATAATTTAGAGTGGTGAATTACTCAGCTCTCGCAATTATTCCAAATTGATATGAGGCAAACTAATCAGTCATTTATTCATAACTCCTCTCAACGCGTAATGCCTTTAACTTAATATTTGCACTTGAGGAATAAAAAACAATCAATACGAAAATTGAACAAGACTGCTTTTGTATCAGGGGAATGCCTTGAATGTTCCGACTGTCCCTTATTCCACATCAAATAGTTTTTCAGAAAAGAAAATTTTGAAAACCTATTAATTTTGGACAATGTCAATTGTAAATTTTCGAGTCATTCATATTAATACGACCAATGAACTAGCCTCAATTCATTTTGGAACGTGCTTGTTGTGCGTGATAATTTGCAGCGCATAAACAATTCGCGTTACGCTCTCAGCAGTATAAATAAACTCTTCAAAGCGCTAATAATTTTGTCCAGAAATTGACCAACTTATCAATTTTCAAACCCCAAAAACGTTACAAAAAAACTTGGAGGTAAATTTCTTTTTAATTTGAAATCAGGAAGTCAAAATCTTATTTGGGCTTAAAAAATTTGTTGGAAACAATTTTTTTTTGATCGACGAAAACTGACTGAACAAAAAAACCAAACCGAGCATAAAAAAATCAGTTTTCGTCAAAAGTCTGAACAAAGAAAATGAATCAAATTTCTCTTACTAAAAATCGCAAATTAATCGAGACAGTTTAATAGCACTCGAAACCTATAAGCGCATTGAGCGTGAAGAAAAATTACTAAAACTGATGCATCTATGCACTGATGCACCTAAAGCCGACATTTTTGGGTTTAAACTCATTGAAGAGTGCTCGTATCGCGGCAAAACCCTGAATGTTCCGACTGACTTTTGAGGTCTCAAGAGCAGTAAAAACATGAAAAAACTAATTAAAATAAAAAAAATCAAGTTTTTTTAAATTTGTTCTTCTGGTGAAAATTATTACCCCGCACGCCATATGAAGTACAAAGAGATAGATTCCGTTCCTAGTAACAAATCAGTTGCGGCAAAAAACCTGCTTCAACCAACTTGGAACGATTTCTGAGACGGATTAAGTCTCCGCTCACGCATTAAAAGCGCAAAATTTATCGCGCATGAATTGTTCCAAAATGGCCAAAATGGTGTTCTTTAAACCCCCATAACTTCACAGTTGAAATATCTTTTCAAATTTAAGCTCAGCACAACATTATAATACTTATTTAAAATATTCCTCTTATAAGTACCTTTTTTAAAATAAGCTCAGCACAACAATACCTTTTAAAAATTGACATTAAACAATTTAATAAAAAAAGGCTAATTAAAAAGTCGAAATTTGTCTTTAGAAAAACCCCGAGCACAAATATTTCGTTACTTTTGTTACGAAAGTTGGAACAAAAAACGCTATTGCCTACATTATCAAGGTGCTGCGGAGAACTTTTTTTTTGGTATTCAGATAGAAAGTTGGAACACCAACCCTGCTAACTTGCTTTCCTCGGGTAGCCTCTCGCCTAAACGAAAATTTGCGAAAAAATTGTTCAAATTATTGTTTGATTTTATCTTTGCGAAAATTTTTCATGACAATATTTAAAGAAAACTTCAGTAGGTCAATTGACTGCGTGCAATGATCAATCACATCAACCATCTGCTTGCATTTATAAAAAACTTCTGCAGCGTTTACCGTTTTTGCTTCGGGGGATGGCTCAATTGGTCATTACGGGTTACGGGCGGGGGGGGGGGGGGCGTGCTCAATTGATATTATTTTTTCATCAAATCAAAATCAAGATCTCTCGTTACTAATTATTTCCAACATTAATTTTAGTTAATAATTCTGCGTCTAAAGTACTCGAGCTTGATTGTCCGACAACTTCAGCTTATAGCCTTAATCAAGACCCCCTAACACGCCTAAACAACTTGATCCTGTTAGATTGACCGGTTTTGTAACAAGCTTTAATATATATTTGTTCTGGTAATAATGCAAGCAATTTTTTCTTTCAAATTGCTTGCTCGAATTTAGTGTCACCTCTCTCGTCTTGACGAACGCAAATCATGAAATATCTTCCTACTGCTCCGAACGTGAACAAATAAAGTGCTACTCGTGTCATCATCATGTAGAGAAGCATATAAGATACGCAAGCAACTGTTCCTGAAATCTTCAGCAGGAGTACATTAACAACTGTAGTTATAGCGCAACTCACGAAATCAAGGATACCGTAAGTAAACAACAACTGTTCCGAACACGATTTCAGTTTCCGAGAAAACCCGTAAATCCAAATCATGTGGAAGTTGACAATTAACCCAAACACGCCCAAAATAAGGCCCAAATAAATGGTTGCCAACGATGTGTAACATTGTGTCTCATTTGGAAAATCGACACTAATATTGGAACAACTCGAAGAGTTCAGATATATTATAGGTGGACGACTTGCCAACATCTTCTGGTGATTTCTTTTATTATTAATCAAAAGTCAAACGGATCATTATGATGTTCTGTTATTTAAATATTCCTCCAATATTTGCCTAGCTCCAAGAAAATTTGGATTTGATTTAAAACGCAAATAGCGTGATATATAGCAATGTCATTGGCAATAATTTTTCTGTCAACCTAAGACTGCTCATTTTGACCAGTAAATCCTGAAAATCGGTTTCACATGAAATCCTGTAAAAATTTGTTGTAAATATTCCAATTATAATGAGCAAAAAAAAAACATATAAATATGTATTAAAACCCGTTTCTGAAAATTAAAGTCATTTACATTTTTTCGCCAATTAATTTTTGTTATTTGAGGCAAAATTTGCCTTCGTCTTAAGTAAATTGGCTTGAAATAAATCAAGACTGCTGGTATCAGGGCGAAGCCATGAATAATCCAACTGTCCTTTTAGGTCTATGGAGCAGTAATAGCTAAAAAGTTGAAAATAAAAAAAATTAAAAAAAGTTTAGATTTGAGACGTGTGAAAATCATCCACCCTCACGCCATATAAAGTACAAAATGATAGATTTTACTCCTAGTAACAAATAAATTAGGGGAAAATAAGCTTCCTTCAATCAATTTGGAACGATTTCTAAGTCAGATTAAAGCTCCGCTTAGGCATTAATAGCGCGAAATATATCGCGAGTTAATTGTCCCGAAAAAAGCAATCTTTAAACCCCTGTAACTTTAAGAAAAATGATCACAGATGAAATAACTTATCAAATTTAAGCTCAAGACAACAATGATTTTGAATGATACTTATAAACTCCGTCAAAAATGACTAGTTAAAAAGTCAAAGTTTGTCTGAAGAAAAAAAAAACCCCGAGCACAAACATTCCGTTATTTTCGTCACGAAAGTCGTACCAATAACTCAAAAGCAAATCTGCGAAAATTGATAGGCGTGAAATTATATTTCTTCGAAAGAAACTTAAAACAAAACACAACCTATTTACTCTAATGGAAAAAAGTCTAAGGAGAATTCGGTTTTCA
Source organism: Symsagittifera roscoffensis (assembly GCF_963678635.1). Lineage (NCBI taxonomy): Eukaryota > Metazoa > Xenacoelomorpha > Acoela > Convolutidae > Symsagittifera > Symsagittifera roscoffensis. The sequence goes on from NC_087063.1 coordinate 20,077,601, forward strand.
CCTTCTGAATTGCTTGTTATTGCTGCGACTTTCGTAACGAAAGTAACGGAATATTTGTGCTCGGGGTGAGTTTTTTTTCTTCAGACAATTTTCGACTTTTTAACTAGCCATTTTTGACGGAATTTTTTTATTTCATTCAAAAGGTATTGTTGTCTTGAGCTTAAATTTGAAAAGATATTTTACCTGTGATCATTTTTCGTAAAGTTATGAGGGTTTAAAAATTGCCATTTTGGCCAATTTGGGACAATTAACGCGCGATATATTTCGCGCTATTAAAGCGTAAGCGGAGATTTATTCAGACTTAAAAATCGTTCCAAACTGATTGAAGGAAGCTTTTTTGCCATAGTTTGTTTGTTCCTAGGAGCGAAATTTACCACTTTGTACTTTATATGGCGTGTGGGGTGATAATTTTCTCACAGAAATCTCAAATTTTAAAAAAATCTTTTTAATTTATTGCATTTATATGTTTATGTTATTACTGCTCCATAGACCTTAAAAGGCAGTCAGAAAATTCAGGGCTTCCCCCTTATAGTTGTTGTTTTTGTTGTTGTTGTTGTTGTTGTTGTTGTTGCTGTTGTTTTTGGTGTTGTTGCTGTTGTTGTTGTTGTTGCTGTTGTTTTGTTGCTGTGGTTGTTGCTGTTGTTGTTGTTGTTGTTGTTGTTGTTTTTGCTGATTAAATAATTTGCAGCTACTGCTGACGGGATTGCTCCTAGTGAGTTCTTTATAATTTCCTCCTCGTTTCATTATACAACAAAAAAATTTCAAACTCCATGAGATGCCGCATTGAAGTTTTAAGAAATAATGGTTTTTTATACCTGGAAATTTGGAGCGGAAACTCATTCGTTGATTAACGTTAAATCAAAAAGCAAATCATGTAATGGATAATGGATCTTGTTAACTATCACCCCTATGGTATCTTGTAACGAATACCCCCCTATAAAGAAAGAATTGAACAGTTAAGCATATACGAATTTTGTACCTTGTTAATTAATCCGCCCCTATTGCAAGACCCCATGTAAGTTCACGGAAAACTGCTATAACTTTTTGTGCTATTGTCTTCATCTCAACAAAAGATTACGTGATTTTTTGAATTGCTACCTGACCAAACAAACTTCGCTGACATTGTACATTGTAAACTCTAAGTTGTTCAATAAAAGATATTATTTAGTTTACATCATATCATATTCGATCCACTCTATTTCAGACTAATCGCGAGATGGTCTCGCAGCTGCAGTAGGAGTTAGATCACGAACTAATTAGTTTGTGATTGGCCAATGCTGATATTGGCCAACTACTAAAATGAACGAAATTATTATTTCAACAACTCTCATTTTTGCTGCTTCAAGAATTAGATAGACCAATTTTTCATATATCAGCAAAAATGGGAGTTGTTGAAATAATAACTTCGTTCATTTTAGTAGTCCATAGACAAGCTAATTAAGTCGTGATCTAACTCCCCCTGCAGCAGACCATCCCGCGATCTTGTCCTTGATTGGCCAACGCTGATCTCTTTCTTGCCATTCTAGTCCACGTAGACCACACTCGACCAACTCCTAAAAAGGAAACAAGAAGATGAAAAACAAAGACAAAAAAAATATTCGTAATCTCAACTTGGAATTTCCTAACTTTTTTGTTTTCAGTCGGACAACAAAACTAATTGCGACGATTTTGCAAGTCAGTGAAACAAAAATTTGCCTGTTCACTTTTCGAAACATAGAAGCAATTTTCTTTCCGATATCTAATAAATGAAATGGCGACGTCATAAATTGCCATGGCGACGTCATAAAATTTCTCGTTTTCAGAAGTGGAACCTGATCTAAACTACATTTTATGATTGGATAAATTAAATGTTTTACCAATGTAAAGTATTTAATATTAACCAATCATGATCCATCTAACTAACAACCCACTTATTTGTAAGTGCTGAAGTTACTTGTAATTTCAGCACCAGAAAGATTTGAATTTAACTTAGAAATTAGTTGGACTCTCCCGAGCACTTCAGCAGCCGCAATAAACCAGTATACCCTAGATCTATTGAGCCTAGCAGAGACTAGTTAAACAACCTGAGACTAGATAGTATAAGAGTAAGATTAGGATCGGTATTAGACTAAGAAGTTGCACGAATCTATCCGGCCGAAAATAAGATAGCGTGACGAGCAGACGGTGTACCCTATCCGAAATTACTCTATGAGTTATACACACCAGTCTTAACTCATCTGGTGCGACCATAAGTCTCGAACAAGACCTTACTAGATTAGAATTAACCAAAAATAGATTAGAAATTAGACAAAAACATTTACAAAATGTTATACGACAATAATTTAATTGAAATGTCTCTCCGACTCAATAGATCAGAGCCAATATTCCGAACCATAACAGAACTACCCGGAATTGGAAGAAGACCTCGAACCAAAGACGACATACGACAAAGTAGAAACTTGCCGTATAGTTATATGATAGTTCGGCAAAAGCCAGAACAAACTTTTATATTTCGAATACTACTTGCAATGAATTTAGATTTCCATTTGCAAACATAAAACCTTGAAGTTACTCTTCAAAATCATTTCAGGCGCTAAACAAAATTAATATTATACAATAACGATTGATAAAAAGATCTTAGATCGTTTTCCTAAAACTCTGCAGTATTATACAAAACATGTTTGAAAAATATTTATTGGAAAATAAAAATAAAAATTAGTAGCATGACAATAATTGGTTAGTAATCATAAATCATCCTGTTGTTCCAGCTTCATCATCTAAAACATAACAGCAATCATAAACCCACTAACATCATCAAAACACTAAATCTTTCTTTTACACACATTTAAAATTTTATTAAAACTTAAATTCACTTAATTTTAAAACCAGATCATCAAGGCTTATCCTTGGATCTTAAATCATTTTCTACTTAATTAAATTTCAAATTTGATCATCAAGGCTTATCCTTGGATCAAACAGAACAACTTTGTTCTCCCCCACCCACTTAATTAGTGTCTAACGACCTCAAACGTCGATTCACTACCCAACCCTTTCTAAAGACCTAAGACTAATAGAAATTTTTAAACAAAACTAATCATTCAAATTAGGATAAACAGTGAAGAACTTCGGTTATTCATCCTTCACTTGACCCCCCCTCTTACCAGACCCAGGATAAATTTTAGACTTAGTAAGTTTAAAATAGTATCTAACGAACTACTCGCGTTCTAATTATACCTGAACCTTGTGGATCGATTTACTATTCTCCAACCCTTGAACACAATCACTACCCCTAAGTAAGATTAAGTAAGTTAACACCTTAACTTATACTAGCCACGAGAAAGTAAAAAATCATTCTTCGGAATCGATATACTTTTCTCTCCAACCCTGAACAAATAGACCCAGGTTAAGCTAACCAAAAAATCGTAAGAACTAACAGTTTAAGAAAATAAAAATCATTTAACAACCTTTGCATCCGTCATCCTAAACCTTATGTCATTTAAAAACCTAGGAAATAAACAAACAATCGTTTTACACAATTGTGAAATAGATAACAAAAAATACGACCTTGTAATCACACCTCATACACAAACAGTTGGATACATTCGAACAAAACGACAAACACTAAAGAGAAAAATAATAACTAAACAAAGACAAATAACACGAAAAAGATTTTCAAAAAATCGAAACGCATTTTCAGAATCAGAAACCAACAGTTTAGACGAACTCTACAAACTAAAAGAATCAATAGATAAAAATTGCCCACTTCACGATCAATTATATTTTTCTGACTCAGAAACAACTTCAAATTCATCAAAAAGAGGAAAAAGAAGAATAAAAAAGCAGTATAAACACAAACCAGTACATTTATACAATTGGAATCAACCAATTCGACACATTAATAATTACATATTAACAGTCATCAAACGAAAAAATGAGCTCAACGCACACTCCAGGTGAAGAAAGTCCAGATGATGATGAAATCTTTCCTTTTATAGTAGACGCAGATACTGATAGAGGACAACACATATTTTGTCAAAATTTACTCGTAAATTTATTTGAACCCGGAATCAGTCCATGTAAAACAGAGTTCCCCGATGTAAAAATCAAAAGACAAATCATAGATCACTATCTAAAAGATATATGCAACATAACACAACAGTATGGAATCTACTCCATAGAATTCACCTCACCAAACCATAATAATAGAAAATATACAATTCAAACAGACGATCTTGATTTAGAATTTTCAAAAGTTTTTTCAGAATATATAAAAAGCATCCAATATCATAACTCACAAAGAGCAAACTCCATATTCACCAATGAAGTTTTCGCAATAATATATAGTTATATTTCGATATTAGAAAACGAAATCCCAATAACAAATGTCTCACCGACAGAAACATCTAAACATTTGAAAGTACGACATGAAATCACACTACTCTCTAGTTATTTAAACATCATTAAAGAAAATTTCACGAAAGACGACGTTTCACAACATACAAAACACGATCTACAAAAAATTTTGGCATGGTTCATAATAGATTATTTCACACACAATATTGATTTAATTGCACAAGCAAGAAAAAATTTTAGACCCCAAAACTCGAACGATGATACCGCTATCACAGAACAATCAGATTATGTTTGGGACCCCGAATGGTCTCATCCCGCATTTATAAGCTTTCCACAATCAATCTCAAGTCAAGCAATAGGTACAATATCTTACATAAGAGATTATGTAAGAGTAATACCATTAACAATTGATGCAACACCATTAAACTATAATACATTTTTACCCGATACACAAAATAATAGTTTAAACTCTACAGTTATACACAATGAAAACCTCAATGGAACTAGGAATCTTACTCAACAAGATATCCAGACACCATCACACTTCATAAATGAAGAAATTGTACACACAACAACTACACAACAAAGTATTTCACCAATACGCCCAAATTTAACAACACCAAGAAATACAAATCCTTCACAAACACAGGTAACCTTACAATCAACCGTTAAACCTTCGGTTGCCCCTAAATATTCACATATGGATTACCAAACATACAGACCCATGACAATACCACCAAAAACACGCAAAACATTCACTAGAAACAACTTTGCAGACCATAATTATAATTATACACATCCATCAAAAACAAATTATCAACCACAAAGAAATTTTAACCAATATACAAGATCTCGAAATTGGGATAACCCAATGGCCCAACCTAATTCAACAAATTTCCAAACAAATCCTCCACGGGATCGCAGTGAAAATTACCCATTTTTTCAACAAAATAAAAATAAAAAACAGACATCTTATCAAATGGATTATTTATCCTCAGATGATGATTTCTTACAACCAGATATATTTGCACAAAATACTCAAGAATATCGTAGACAAGGAATACAGAAAACATGTACAAACCATAGAAATTTTTCTCCACAAACAATAGATGCACAACATCAACAACCAATTCAACAACAAAATCCAATTAATACACAATCTTTTCAACCAATTCAACAACAAAATCCAATGACTGCACACTCGTATCAACCATCACAAATGCAAAATGAAATACCACTCCCATATTATCTCCAACAACATGAAATAACAAGAAACCAACTTTCAAATTTTTCTCAAATGCCAAATGCAGCAGAATCATTACAAATGACAATGAATCCATACCTTATGGGTGGATCATCAATAACATCAAACAAACCCTTAATGGTTTTCACAGGAACAGACCCTGAATACTCTGTAGAAGATTATTTAAATGCAGTAACAGCAAACCTGATTTTAAATATTGGACCTGAACCAATTAATACGCCACTACATCAAAATTGGATACATCGACGCACAGCGTTAATACAAACAACCTTAGATGGCGCAGCCCAAAAATGGTTTTCAGTACTACCTCTAGAAATAAAATCAAACTGGAAAAGATTTACACAAGAATTTTCAAAAATGTTTGACTCCGAAAGAAACAAACAACAACAAAGAGTTTTATGTAATGAAATTCGCAAATTACCAAACGAAACCATCAAGCAAATAGCAGTACGAATCGAAACACTAGTTCGAAAAGCATATTCATTAAATACACATGACTATAAAAACACAAAGATGACAGAAATCTTAATGATGACCTTAACACCACAATTAAGGAAAATAGCAATAAAAAAGAGAGCATCTCATCCTTCTTCAATTCGAGAACCCGATTTAGATTTTCGAAAACTAGTAGACAAATTAGAACAAGCAGAAATCACGATGAAACTAGAAGAAACGGAAAATCTGAAATTACAATACGTTAACAGAATTGAAACGACTCCCACTAATATTAATAATATACAGGAATCAGAGACAGACCTCGTTGAAAAAATCACTGAAATACTCAATATCTACGAAAAGAACCCAAACTTTAAAGGCAAACCATCTTTCAAAAAATGGTGTAATTATTGCCGACGATACGGACATAGTATTTCCGAATGTAGACAAAAACAGCAAGACAATCAAAATAAACCTCAAAAATATAAAGAACCAAATAAATCATTCTATCAATACATGAAAAAAGATCAAAATCTACCGAACAAAACAGTCCACAGCAACAACAGTTCAGGAAAACCACTCCCGAACAATACAAATTATACAAGAAATCAATCACCATATAACTCAAGTTATAGAGGAAGATCACCAGAACGAAGAAACACGTATAATTCATCACAAAATCACTACAATAGACCAAATAGTCGAAATAACTACTCCAGATCAAATTCAAATACACAACGATTTGTTTCTAGATCTAATTCCCAATCAAGAAATAACTACTATCCAAACAACCAATCACGAAATTCATCATACAATAGGAATAGAAACTACTCCTATAATCGAAATAGAAGTTATTCAAACAACCGAAACCAGAATTACCCGAACAATCGATCAAGGAATAACTCATATAATAGATCAAACTATAACAGACCAAACAATAATTACCAAAACAGATCACGAAATAATTCACAAAATCGACACTCAAGTTATAATAATCGTTATAGAAATTATTCCCAATCACCACACCGGAATAATAATAACTATAATAATTCTAATAATCGCCACAGAAGTAGTACACCTAAACATCAAAGACAAATCAATCAACTACAGTCAAATCCAGAAACAACATCAGACCCTCCAGGTATTGATGACACAGTAACTGATACGTTACAACTCAATCAAATAAACTGTACATCATCAGATTCAGAAAGTGATACTGAAAACACTCTTTCTATCAATATGATAAAAGTCGAAAATGACTATGAATCTGTCATATATGAACAACCCTTTCCATCACACAAATATGAAAATAAATCAGAATTTCTTCAAAATTATTACACTACACCCATAAATTCCACACCAACAACGCAAGAAACAAATGCAAAAAATACTACAGAACAACCCAATCAAAATGTCAAAACAAAATGCTTGAATACAAACCACATCTACCAAAATATACAAAAAGAACAACCCAAAGAAAAAATCTGGACAATACCATTTCTCTTAGAAAGCCCAAGAAACAAAGAATTTCAACCACCAGACCTTGAAATAGATTTTTTAATTGATTCAGGAGCAGAATCAAACATAATAAACATTCCCACATGGAATGAAATAAAAACTTTACACCCAAAGCTAACACCTCTTGAAACCTCCAGTAAGCTAGCAACAGCACAAGGATCAACATTGATAAACTACGGAAAAATCCAATTATTTCTCCTCCCTACCAGAACAATGGAGCAAAGTAAAATTCTAAATAAGCCATTTAAACAAATATTCCATATCACTGATATTAAATATAATATCATTGGAATACCATTTATTTCGAAGTATATACCAACAATTAACATCCTAAATAGTAAAATATTAATCAAAGATAAATATACAAAAACAAAAGAAACATCCTTAACATTTTTTCAAAGATTAAATAAACAACCACCATTCTTTTCAAAATTCTATCCGATATTTAACCAACAAAGAAAACACCTGAAACCACTATCAGGAAACATCTATAATTTTTCAATCAAACAAGTTCACCAATATGATAAAGAACAAAACAAACAAAAATTTTATATGTCAGATTTTGAATTCAAACCTATTCATAAATTTTTCAAAATCACAATCTCTTCAATAAAATATTTGAAAAATTCGAATTCAGATATTATTTCCTTACATGTTTATAACAACACACCTTACCAAGTAACATTACCTTTAGGACTTTTAGGATATTGTGAAACCAACGCTACAATATCACCAATACACGAAAAAGCCTATCGCGTAAATAATATACTCCAATTACTAGATATTTGCCAATCTACAATTCTTAATGAAGAATTATCTATAAATAAAATAATAAGTAACGAAAACAGAAATACGGATTATTTCACAAAAACTCCATATTTCAAACCTACATTCAACATAAGTAACTACACAGAGGACCAACAGAAATTTTTAACAATGTTTAATTTCCAACATTCACAAATAACACAAGACGAATTCGAAAAGTTAGCCAAACAGCTAATTGAATATTCATCAGTCTATGCAACATCAAAATTCGATGTTGGAAAAATCAGTTCATCACTACATCTCCCATTAAAACCAGACGCAGTTTTCAAAAAACAGAGAGCAAGTAAAGTACCAATTCACTTACATGATAAAGTAAACAGATTACTCGATATTTTAGAACAGTACAATATTATATCACCAGTTAATAAAGAAGAACAACCAAAAGGCAACACATTCATCAACCCCGTTATCATTCTAGCTAAAGGAGAATCATTAAAAATCGTTCTCGACGCTAGATACCTCAATTCACTCATAGATGAATCAAAATGCAATTGGCCCATCGAACCAATACAAGTTATTTTAACAAAAATAAACGGCAAATACTTCACAACCGCCGATATGAATAGTGCATACAATCAAATGCCACTAGATGAACAATCACGACGTTTAACACAATTTGTTATCGGAAACCAACAATATGAATTTAACCGCTTATTCTATGGAATATCCATAGGACCAGCAGCATTTTCAGCTTTTATGAGCAAAATTTTTAGACCACTAATACTCAAGAAAAACGCAATCACCTATCTAGACGATGTTTTTATGCAATCACAAACAAAAGACGAAATGTTCAAAGTTTTAGAAAAATATCACCAAATACTTCAGAACGAAAATCTGAAGGCCGCCCCCGATAAATCACACTTCTTTTTGACAAGAGTTAAATTCTTAGGACATAATATAGAAAGAAAAACAATCACTCCATTGAAATCACGCATTGACGCTATTCAAAAACTTCAACCACCAACAAATAAAAAGAAAATCCAAGAATTTCTTGGAATGTTAAACTTTTTAAGTAAATATGTTTATAAAATGCAATTATATCTACGACCATTTTACAACATCCTTAGACAACAAAATAATTTTGAATGGAATACAGAACATCAAGCACGATTCGAAGAAATAAAGAAACTTTTAACTGAACAAATTTCAAACACAATTCCAGACCCTGATCAACCATTTTATGCAATGTGCGATGCTTCGAACTTTGGCATCGGTGCAGCACTATTACAATCACATAATGGTACAAATAAAATGAACCTCATATCAGCAAATTCTCGATTATTCACTCAAGCAGAGCTACGACTCTCAACTCTAATGAGAGAATGTACAGCCATAATATATACACTGACAGAATATGAATTTCTGATACTTGGATCAAAACATCCAACAGTTCTATTCACAGACCATAAACCAATCATCTTTCTCTTTACACAAAAATCTAACCCAAACCACCGAGTTTACAGATTTCAACTAATTCTAATGAAATTTCCAAACTTACATATAGTTTGGACTGCAGGAAAAAATCTTGCATTACCAGACACCTTAAGTCGAAATACACCACCTGAATTACTTACACGAAAAACAACAGTTGAAATACCCAAAAACATAAAATTCTACCTTGCAGAAAACGAAACATCACCCCGATTAGAATGCAAATATGCAGTTAAAACTGATATTGAACAATCACAAATAAATAATTTACAACATTTCCCACTTTATTTAGATTGTCAAAATAATCATTATGAAGTTGATTTACTTGGAACATCAACTTTCAAACCAATCCCATATTCTCAATGGATAAAAAATAACACCCAACAAAAACGAACAAAACAACACCCGCCTAAGAAAGACCATTTTCCACTAATTGAAAAAGAAGATTTAACTGATAAAATAAATTTATCAGGACCACAAACAAATGATTCAAAATACACAATAAATCAAGTTTTTGACCTTCACGACCCACTTGATACAATACCCTTATCTAAATTCGAAATTGAAAACATTTTTCTCCCTCCAACAGAAACAATTACAATTTCAACACTAAAACAATACCAGAATCTTGACCCAATAATTCGACAACTAAAATCATGGCACAAATATAAAACTAAACCTAACAAAGCAGATTCAACCATACTAGGCAACAAGACACTCCTCCGATATTTTCGCAAATTTAATTACACAACAATTAATGAAACTACAGACCTTTTAGAATACAACTTAAACGAATCCATAGTCCCCTGTCTTCCTTTAAGTATGATTCTCATCGCTTTTAATATTTCACATACACAAAATATTAAAGGACACTCTGGATCAGAAAAAACATATTCAAATTTTATACAAAACTTTTATTTCCCAAATGCACCAATTTGGATAAAAGTACTATGCAATGATTGTATAATATGTCAACTAAATAAACCTTACCCAAATCAAAAACAAATAGCACAAAAACAAGATTTTAAAGGACAAAGTTTGTACTTTAATCATCGTATCTCATTTGATACTAAAGGACCAATTTCACCCTCATCAGAAGGAAACTCCTACATTATGGTAATTGTTGACGCATTTACACATTATGTAGCACTTAACCCAGTACCACATTGTAACGCTTATTACGCTTACACAACACTCTATGAACACTGGATAGCAAAATTCGGACTACCAGAAATTTTAGTTACAGACAATGGTACAGAATTCATAAATAATGAAATAATAACACTATGTCATTTATACAACATTAAACACAAACCACGTACGTCTCATGCACCTTGGACAAACGGCTTAGTCGAAGGTATGAACCGTTCACTACAAGAATATCTTAGATGTATCATCAACGGAAATGATACAAAATATACCGAATGGTCAGCAGATGTAAAATTATTTCCCTTAGCATATAATTCACAAATTACGACAACACTAGGAATGTCACCATACGAAATGGTTTTTAACCAAAAGCCACGCAAACCAATAATGTTTACAGCAAATTCCCATAAAAACGCACAAGGTTATTGTAAACCAAATAAAGATTCAATTTGTTATAACCTACCTTTACATACACACGATGAAGATCATTTTCATCACCCACAAATTCTTAAATTAGCCTCCGGTACACACACCGAATGGATTTTAAATAGAGATAAGAAACACAATGAAATTTACCAAAAAATAACGAAAAAGTTATTACAAAGACAAAACATAAATGAACAAATCAATTCACGTTTTACACCAGCTTCCGATTTAAAAATTGGAACATTTGTTCTAATACCTAATTTTAATACTCAAAAAGGAATTTCTAAAAAATTACAACCCCTTCGAAAAGGACCATACCAAATAATTGCAAAACCCACTGATGTCACATATAAAATTACCGACTCAAACAAAAAAGAAATCGTTCAACATCGAAACAACCTATTACCTTATTACCCAAAAGAATACGCACTCCGCGAATTAACCCAATTATATTCTTTCACAGGATTAAAAATCATTCAAAATGAACCACATCTGAAAAACACAGAACAAAATGATAACCCCACCGAAAATCAAAACACAAAACCAACCGCCACCAAAAACAATACACAAAACCATAAAGAATCTCCAAAACAAAGAAAAAATAGAAAAATGACCGAACAAATAATACCCCAAGAACAAATCGACAAATCAGAAAATAGAAAAACAACAAGACTCCGAAATCAACCACGTAAAAACTATAAAATATTCATCCCCCAATCTAAAATTTTAAAGAAAGTAGAATTTAAAAAGTAATTTTAACATTTGCTTCACAATCTTGAAACCTCCGAAACATTTTTCATTTACATTTTTCAAAATAACATGCTGACAAGTACGTAATAATTCTAGTTCAAAATAGACCAATAGGATTCATCCAATCCGTCACTTTCTCTAACTCAAACTAAGACCAATTAGACGAATCATATAGAACTCCAGGCACATCTATAACTATAACTTTACGACCTCCAGGTCAAAAATAAGCAAACCACTCCAACTTGACAACTAAAATAAATATCACCATAATACCGTACCCCTCCCTTATCTAATAACCCAAAGATCAACAATATTTCCCCAACTCAGACCACGAATACCCCCAAAGCAAATTTGTTAACTTAGCCTAAAGTAACAAAATGAACATTTTAATTAGCCTAAAGTATAAAAATCTCACCATACCCCGGATCATTTGACAAACAAAAATAAAGAAAAAGACGACCTCCCAGTCACCATAAAAATTGCCCCCAACAATTTTTTACAAAACTCAACCCACTTGTCAAAAAACTAATAAATAATCCGACCACACTAGAAAATCGCCTCAAACAGCAAAAAATATTCGACCAAGAGATCATTTCTTAAATGCTCTTCTCTCAATCAGTTACTCAAATACTCATAAATCTTAAACATTTTTTTACAATATTCGAAACCTTTATAATATTTCTTTTTGATATACTTGAATCTTTTCTAATAATCCTAATCATTTTTTGTAACATTTTTTTAATTTTCTACACTATTCTCGAACTATTCCTCCAACTTTCCAAAACCCTTGATTATATCCACAGGTACGATTTATACAACTTGTCTAAATGATACGAACAATTTTCAGTAGAACCGATATTTTTTTATTGTTTGTAATTTTCATAACATTTTTATCATCCCTCATTTTGACCATCTGTAAATGTATAAAGAAAGCAATCCTCACATTTGCCCTAGCAACAGTCCTTCTAATTCTTTTTTTGGAAGAATATTATAAACACAAAATTTCTCACTAAAATAATAATTCAAAAAACCATCAAAAATTGCTACCCAACAGTCACAGAATCAGTCTTCACCGACATCATCCCAAGATAGCAAAACACCACCTTCAATTACTCAAAATCCTCAAACATCTACACGAATTTCTTTTCAAGACAATCCATACACTTTTGAAGAACGACACGCTCGTTTATCAGAACCACTAGAACCAGTTCAACGACAAGCACCTTTAAGCGAACCAACATATAACCTATATCCAACACTACCACAAGAACTAAGTAGAATAAAAAATTCTAGTCAAAACCAAAATACAGTCGAAATAAATAGACAAATTATACATCCTCGACGAAACAGAAATTTTCAAACTCCCCGAGTTCATTTTGATATACCTCAATCCCCATCACAAAACACTCCAGAAAACCCCATTGGTATATTACCAGAAACCCCTACGCTTCTTTCACAACGTAGCACCTCAAGCCTACCATCAGATTACTTAGGTTCAACACCAACATCTGAGCAAATACGTGAAAATCCCTTTAACCCCCCAAACCAGGCATCACGATTTCCATATTGGACTACACATTCATTTACACAAGGTGAACCAAATTTAGTCAATGACCCCATAGATATTTCTACGGATACAACAACATCCTCATCACTACCAGAAACATTATCACTACCATCAACACCATCAATAAGCCAGTTTTCACCACCACCCTTTAACTTAAATTTTCCAAATAATCTCGACGCCAGATATCGAGAACAATCATCAATAAATATTCCTTTAAGACTAGATTGGAATACATTTACAGCACCTCCACCATTATTTGGACAACATCAAGAAAGTAACCGCCTTCATAACTGGGCACTTAATAGATTACAATATCGCCAAGATATTCACAACGATATCCGTGATCACAATATTCAAATACTCCAACAAAACAGTTTACAATTAAAGTTTGAAATCACAGTTAAGTTAAATAACATTACCCAACATCCCTACCCATTAAATCCACCTAACATAACAGCTCAATCACTACCACCACCGTTTATAACTACTGAAGTAATATATAAATACGACAGATATACCAAAAACACAATTGGTTACATTACATTTTATAACCCATACTCAGGATTATCATACACATGTATATTCTAAAATTATTAATTTTTCTCCAACTCCTTTTTCTAGTAATCTCAAATCAAAACATAAACCCTTCCCCTCGTACAGGACCACAAGATTTATTAGTAACACATTACGATTGTGAAGAAAATGAACAAAAAACACTACATAAATATGCAATAAATCAAGTATCACAATGCGAAACAGAACCACAAGCTATAGAAACCACAGATGTAATAGCCACACTCTATTCAAAAGCCCGAGCAACAACAGTTACAGGTTATAAATTTACAGCGACATTTCCCGAAAAGAAAGTACATTGTTCACAAGTCTCCAACGGCAACAAAAACCGACTTGACCATGAATCATTCTATCAAAGTAATATAGAACGTCTTTTACATCTCAATCCCGACGATTGTAAAAATGAATTACTTAGACTAAACATCACACAAAATAAAAACTCCCAAAGAAAATTAGTTAATTTTCAAGTTTTTTCAGACTCTGTACATCAATCACAACTTGAAAGACACCAAGGACATATAAAACTAGACGAAAAATACCCGTATAACGGCGCACACGGACGATTAACCTATGACCTACATGATAAACATTGGATACCACACATTGGTATAAATAACCAATCAAACTGCAAAGCAGACACGAAAAATAAAGGATACCAAGAAATAATGTTTTTCGATTGGAAAATACAACTCGAAAAAATACAACTCACACGAGATTTATCAGATAATACAATGATCTATCAAGGAATCCGATTACCTTGTAAAAATGATCAAGGTTATTGCGACCCTACAACGAGAACACAAGCAACAATTGTTTGGTTCCCCGAAGATACATGTACAACATTTCAAGTAGCAAAAATACACGCTCGTATGATAAAATTTCACGAAAAATATTTCATACAATCAATTCCTTATGAACAAGTCCATCCATCACGAAAACTAAGTTCTAATTTTAGAAACATTGACAATATAGAAAATAAATTGACACGTTTTCAAATATATCAAGAAACAGAACTTGCATGTAAATACAGGAATCCACTTCACAGAACACAATACTCTGAAATATTAGTTGAATACGAAAAAGGATTCGACATGACCACTGGAAAAGTAAAAATCGACCCATATGCCACAGGTCATCCTCTAAACGAAGGAACATCCTATATACCAGTTAATTTTGAAAAAAGCAACGGACAACCTGGTGGACATCTAAAACCTTATGACACCAGAAGCACACGCTTACAAGAATTATCACTAATGAATACTACATATTTCGGTAATATCCACTATGATATTCATTTAGATATGAAACTAGATTATACAATTAGCCGAATTTTTCAAGAAATGTCACTCTCCGAATTAGAAACACTACACCAACTATGCGAATTAGAACGAACACAAATATTACAATCACTTGCACTAGCAGTATTAAAAATACCCTATGCAGGATACTTATTATCAGGAAATAGATCAAATTTTTTAGACTACGAAGGAAACATCTTATGGTTTTATACTTGTACCAAAAAAGTATCACCACTATACGTTTTTGAAGATAAACGATGTTATAAAAGAATCCCTATCTTTTATAAGAATAAAGTACATTTCGTGGATACACTTTCACGAAGAACCTATTTCTGGGATACCGCAGTCCCATGTGGATCAGAAAATAGCCACAATGTAGTACAACTAAACCCTGATGAAAATAAATATTATCTTCTCACTCCATATCCCACATTAATGCAATCACTCAAAAAATTTTCACCAGAAAGCATTCGCGCTATCGCTCGAAACCCAAATATAGACTTACAATCAATAGGAATCTATTCAAAATCAGATATTCAACATCACATTAGAACACAACAATTCCAAGAATTACTAACACAAATGGACACTATACAAAGACAATCAATTGACCAAAATCTACGCAAACTTGCAGAAACCGCAGGTTTTGCCGATATCTACACACAAGACTATAGCGGATATTTTAAAGACATTAAAGATTATATATATCTAAACGGTGAAAAATACCGTCCCCAAGATATATCACCAATTAACATTTTTAGCTTTGTTACACTCAAAAATGAGATCCTCGATTTTCTAGGATGGCCCTACTACATCTTAGAAAAATTGACTATTTTATACGCAATGTTTAACTTTATTGGATTTCTTTTCTCACTTTTAAAAGGAATCTACAACACATGTGCTATACACACACAAGTAAACAGACAAGCAAGCGTAGCACGCATACTCTTTGCAGGATTTTTTGGAATCTTTTCTACATCTATAAACAAAATTCTTTTAGACGCACAAATAAAAGAATATAACACAAAAATAACAACACGACAAAATACATACGACGAAGAACATAACAATGTAGACATAACGCCAACGGCACCACAATTACCAGCCCTACCAAATAACCATCCACTATCCCTAGTCCCACGAAATTTTCGAAACTTAGCCATCACACATAATCCAAATTTTCGACTCACCACATCACAAAGTCCCATTCAACATATAATGACACACCAGTCACAAGATGATAATACTTATGAACAAATTATTGAACAACCCCATACCACCGCTTTTCAGTCTCAAAATAATCATTTTTTTAGCCCACGATGAGCCGCCAACTTGGATCACTACACCGATCAAATTCCCACCCAACCAATCTTACCTCTCCAATCCCAATAATACCACTTTTTGCTTTTCCGCCACCCGATTTCCCATCTAGTAATGTAACATCAGGCATGAATTCCGATACTAATTCACACATCTCAGTTTTATATTCCATCTCACAACTCAATAACCCGAATATTGAAACCCCCGATGAATTCGCCGACTCAGAACCATCCCCATCCAATAATTTTCATAACTCTTCTAATTTTTCTCAACCCCCTTTTCAACCCATATTATCCAATAACCCTGACCCAATCACTCCCACACCCTCTTATGCTTCCCAAGTTACCCCAACCTACTCCTCATACCATTCTGACCAATCATCTCATTCTCCAGACACCCCCCGAATCTCCCCAGAGCTAGATAATTTTATTACCCTTCAACAACAACCCTACCACCTTAATACCCCAACCATAAACCAAATCTCCTCCACAATAAATTCATCCAACCCCCCTACCCCTACACCCTCTTCAAATTATACTGAATCATTAGCACCATCATCCACATCAACTGAATCTTCACTCAACACTAATAGAGCTTACCGCACTTTTAAAAGAAAGTTCCCCAACCATCCTTTCCCAGCAAAACCAGGAACAGCCCGTGAATACATCAACCACCCCAAGCATACTAACACAAAAGAATTTTTAGCCATCACCTTACCCTCATTCCCACAATACACCTTAAACACCCCCCACGACACTAACGAAACACGCAACTTCGTAGATGAATACGTTTTAATGCCCACTCTCTCTTGGACCTCATATTATCATTTCACTAACCCTCTTTGCTTACCATTATCTAACACTCACATCGATATAGAACGAAATACGGACATGCTATATCGACTCACTACACCACTAACACCTAGACAATTTACTTACGTTGGATATAAAAAATCACTAAAAACACACACTGCACCTAGAGCTAACGAATATACACTCGAATACTATGATCACAACATCATCAGAGCTAACCAAGATCAATTCTTAGACGACGATCGCTTCGCTAATCCACAAATTACCGAGAAATTTTTCATCAAGACACCATATACATTCACACTAAACATCTTCGACCGAAAGTTTGATCACATTATTTCAGAAGCACTAACAGACACACAAGCATACGAAAGTTTTAAAGAACGCTTCCAAATATTTTCACTAACCTTTCATTTCCTTGCACCACACGAAAGAGATTTACACTGCTCACACGATATTATGTTGCGCACTAAACAAACCCACACATATAGTTATTATCGCTTCATCCAAAATCACTTTGACCTACACACACCCTCTAGACAACCACACCATCGTTTTCAATTCATTAATTCCAAATACACTTCACCATTTTTTCTAAATTTCACATATTGTATTAAAGACACTAACCTCCATGGTATTCTTCGAAATTATGACCCCATAACCCAAATGTACATCTTCTGTCCCATTACCAAGACCTTCAATGCCGAAGAATCCCGACCCTTCCTTATCCCGCACGAGTTTGTACAACCCATAGAAATCCCAATTTTAGAATTCATCCACAACACTAAATTCAATCACAAATTATATAATCTAATCCAAAACACACCTTATGAGTTTGCAGTTGGCACTGAAGAACTAACCACTATCAAGGCACTTCAATTGCTTTGGCCACTGCTTCAGACTAAAAATATCATCCGCATCTTAGCTAAACTACTAACAACTTCAGAACTAATTCACGACATCTTCCCCCACGGTTTTTTCCCCGACGACTAACAGGTAAGTATGAATTAAATGAATATTACTAACTAATTAAAATATTAAAAAACTCACCATACTTTATTCATGTTTTCTTTAGATTTTTAGCCTTCATCCGACGATCACCTACAAAAACCACAAAAGACAAATAAAAATCGCAAATTTCATCAAACAGATTTCAAAAATTCTATTAATCTCTTACACTTATAAATTTATAAATTTAATACCAATGCAGTAAATTCATTTCTAAAATTTTCCCCCACAAGCAGTAAATCTAATTATGATGAAAATTTGTATCTTAATATTCCCCCATGACTAGCAGTAAATTTCTAAATTCTATGTAGTAAATTAAATAAATGCAAATGCAGTACTAACCTTTTGATATTTTCATTCATTCGCACAGAAATTCTATCCACACTCGCACAGCTCGCCCACGAAGAATTGTTTAAAATAATGAATTTCAGTTTCAAGTTTTCACACTCAACAACTCTAACATATAATAACATGTTTCAAACTTTCCTTTAACCCGGTTGGAAAGGAATCATATACTAAACAAAACTAACCAACGCAGCTTACTAAATACCACAAATCATAGAATAACAGCATGACTTAGAAAAGAAAACCAACGGTACCCAAACCGGATTAACCCAGTTTAAAACTGGATAATTTATTCTTTTGAAGACTATTATAAAGTCTAAGAAAGAAATAATAAAACACAAAAAAGTCGAAAGACAAACCCATACCACAAACAATTTGATTTTTGAAAAAAGGACACAACCAACAAAACATAAGTAAGACCACAACAAACCCAACATAAAACGTTGTCACATAACAGGACCCCTCACAAAAACCGCACGAAATCATACTCCCACTCCTGGCCTAACCCACCAGGAAGGACGTCCTGAGCATGCTCTATAGCCGGCCTAACCCACCGCGCTACATCCACGCTTTGTGACCACACCTTTATTTTTAATAAGAGCTACTCAAGTGTGAGTAACTCTTCAAAATAACCGAACTAAAACAAAAAGCTTTTGTGAAAACAACTAACTAAAATCATTATTAAAAAATATTAAACTAATAAAAGTTTTATAAAATGTAAAATCACATGATGCAATATATAGATCAGAATACAACACCAAGGACGAACATCAAAAGACAAGACGACCCCACTACACTCGAGAGAGAATGACCAACTACAATCGATATGCCGCTCACAATCACAACTCAAAGGATTTAGAGTACGACTTGACCTCGCAGAAAAGGACTTCATTGAACTAGACCAATGGCCACCTCGATGTTCAAGTATACGTACAGATCCGAGTAACCAGGCATCCCCTCCACGCACAATCTCCACGCCATTCCCAAACTAGATCATACACAAAAGAAGTTCTCCACGCAGAACAGAAAAACCTGACATAGCAAACCATTCTGAAATCAGATTTGAGTTTGTTGCAAAGACGTAGTCGTTGTCACTAGAAGACACAACGTCTTATGTCCCTAACTCCAGCTTCCTGGATTTTCTTTAACAAAAAGAAAACAGAAGAAATAAGATGTTCGCCAAACACCAACGTCCATCATCCATCCTTCGAATTACAGAAGAACTATTCTAAAAAACTCTGTAAAACCCGGATGGGTGGAACCTGATCTAAACTACATTTTATGATTGGATAAATTAAATGTTTTACCAATGTAAAGTATTTAATATTAACCAATCATGATCCATCTAACTAACAACCCACTTATTTGTAAGTGCTGAAGTTACTTGTAATTTCAGCACCAGAGAGATTTGAATTTAACTTAGAAATTAGTTGGACTCTCCCGAGCACTTCAGCAGCCGCAATAAACCAGTATACCCTAGATCTATTGAGCCTAGCAGAGACTAGTTAAACAACCTGAGACTAGATAGTATAAGAGTAAGATTAGGATCGGTATTAGACTAAGAAGTTGCACGAATCTATCCGGCCGAAAATAAGATAGCGTGACGAGCAGACGGTGTACCCTATCCGAAATTACTCTATGAGTTATACACACCAGTCTTAACTCAGAAGGCCTTATGACGTTCATGTTATGCAGAGATAATGTTGTTCGAAAAAGTCAATTTCTAACGATAAAATGGAGTCGACTCCAGGTTTGGGTTGTCATCATCGTAAAGGGAATCCCAGAATTGAACGAATTGGCCACCACTGTTGTTTGAGGGGAAGACGTTGAACTGTTTTGTTATTTCATCTGATGGATCTTCCAAGGAGATTCCTCTGCTCTTGACGCAAGAAATCGACAAAATGAGTAGAACTGCTAGAACATAGAATTTCATTTGGAAATACTCTGAGCTCCATTCTTTATAGTAGGAAGAACTCTGATTTAAACTTTGCAGTTTTTTAAGGCAAAACAAACTAACAGTTTAGATTTTAAGACATCAGTGTAGCAGAGGTGCTGTAGATTGAAGCAGCGAGGGAAAATTAAGAAGCTCTATAGTTTCAATTGCGTTTCCTTTACTTTCCATTCTAATTATTCACAAAATTTTCAACACAATCGACACAAAAATATAAAACGAAGGATTATTTTTTCATCTTTTCTGGGAAGTTTAATCTTGATTATAAAAACTCGTACATTCCGAACTGAAATAACTCGTGTTTGGTTACGTCCTATCGCGACTGGGCCAATAAATTTGGGAATTCGAAAAAAACTCTTACAAGTCGACTTAACTCGTTAATGAAGAAAGTGGAAATGTTCCTCAAATTTACCTCGCAAAATTGAAAAACCCCAATACAGAGAGAAAAAAGATGATCAGGAATAATTTTAAATTCTTGGAGTTCTGCCGAAACGCTACAGTGATCATTAGGGTATTTTTTCGAAAAAAAAACGCTTCGGAGCACTTTTTTTGAAAGTTTTGATCAAAAATAGAGTTATTCAGCGCGCGCTACAAACAAAATTTGAGTGTTTCTCAAAAAATGGATGCAGAAAACAGCACCAAGATGTTTTTTGACATACAATTGGATTTCATCCGACATAAGATGCTGTTTTTCCACATCCATTTTTGATAAGCATTCTCAAACTTTGAGGGCAGCGCTAGTTTAATAACGCTATTTTCTATCAAATGAATTCCAGGGCCAAGCTACGGGAAAGTTAAGAAAATTACAAGTTCGGTAGTCCAGTTGGAACTCCACAAATTGATTTTTGTCTACAGTCTTATTGAACGTAATTGTACAGAGCATAGCTACTTTCAATGAGATTATAGACAAAAATGAAGTTGAGTTCGAACTACACACCGAATTTGTAGTGTCAATAAATTTCCCTTAGCTTGACCCTGTGAATCATTCTCTCTTTTATTTGTATAAAAACGTTTCATTTGAAAAATTTTGTAATGGCTCTTTAGTTTTTTTAATCCCCAAACACTTTAAAAGCAGTATTCACTTTCTCTGAAATTGTAACTTCTCAATGTCTTGGTTTAAAATAAACTCATTTGACACAAACCTTTTTGGCTGTAGATCCTGCAGGAATTTAAAATGATGAAAAACGAAAAATGATGTTCGGCGCCGTTGTGGTTCACTGAAACCATTTGATTAAGGAACAATATGTCTGAATGTGACGTTTTTTATTAGAAATGGGCGGGAACTGATTTAAATAATAACCAGCAAAAATAAGTTGACAAAAGACCAACAAAACTGCTCGTATCAGGGTGAAGCTCTGAAAGTTCTGACTGCCTTTTAAGGTTTATGGAGCAGTAATAACATTGAAAAATTAAATGTATTAAAAAATGAAAAAAAATTTCCCAAAATTTGAAATTTTATATGAAAATCATCCCCCCACACGTCATATTAAGTACAAAGTGATAGATTTTGCTCCCATTAACAAATCAATTATGGCATATAAGCTTCCTTGAACCAATTTGGAATGATTTCTCCATAAATTTTAAAAAGAATTGGTTATAATCGATTAAAAATGAATTATTATGTTACTATTTTTCGAAACAATAAAAATCATTATAATCGTTGATAATCAATTATAATCGATTTTTTTTTGAAAAAAAATTTTCTCAAATTTTATTGAATTATAATCCATTATAATGGAGTCTAATCCATTATTATTCAGCAATTGTGTCATTGCTTCATTTCGTTTTTTTTGTTTTGTTTTGTGTGCTTTTCAGTTGGTCACCGAACGAAAACAAACTGTAATTTTGTACTTATAGCCCGGGCGGTTTCAGGGGTGGTGGCTCGGGTTCCCCCCTTGAACTATTTTGAGATCTCCGTTTTTGGTGACGGAGCCTAAACACTTTCTAAAGGCGCCAATGTATACTAATTTTGAGGGGGGAGAGCGCTCCAAAAAAACGCGATTTTTAGATCAAAATTCTCTAAAAATTGTCCAAAAACGTTTTTTGCCTTGTTTTTTCATACTTGTTGCAGTTTGAAAAAAATGGGGTCTTTATAGCAAGTTAGAAGTGCTCATAAAATCAATTTGGTCAACCTAGAAAAAATTCGACAAAGTTTTCGAAAACTTTTTGAAAGTCCGCCCCTGCTAATAGTAAATCCGCCCCTGCTTCGAGAAAGTCCTAGATCCGCCCCCTGCTAATAGCTCAAACTTACATGAAATTTGACTTCACTGTATTTTCTTGCAGGATAGCTAAATTATAATCCTTACTAATTGATTTTTTTGTGAGCATTACGAGGCCAAACTGTGCACTGGATAGGCGCACAATTTTGTGTCTGTAAGTTTCTGGATTGCAGAGACAAATCTTTACACATGTTGTAAAATGTAGGTGGATTCCACTTATAAAAGTTGCGTGGATTCCGCGTACAAATACCTTTAAAGTAAATTTTATCGAAACATTTGTTTTGTTGCGGATTCCGCGCACCAAGCAAATATAGCTTTTTATTCTGGATTACGCAACTGTATGTGGATTCCGCAAAATGTAAGTGGAATCCGCAAAATGTAAGTAGAATCTGCAAATTTTAGTGGAATCCGCAAACAAATTGCGAATTCTACTTACAATTTGCGGATTCCACTTACAATTTGTGGATTCCACATACAATTTGCAGATTTTGCTTACAGTTGCGGATTCCGCAACAGCTCAATGTACCTATACACATGTCTTATTATTTGTTGGCGGATTCCACAAACTCTTCTAGATTCCGCAAATACAGTTGCGGATTCCACAAATTCGCTTATTTATGGAGCGATTTTGAGCGGTACATTGTTTTAAGTATTTGTTTGTGGAATCCAAAACAGCAAAGAAGATCACAGAAAAGTAGCGAGGTTGCCAATTCCGCGACAAATCTGATTTTGGCCTGTTGCAGAATCCGTTTACAATGCACAGAATGCAGAGTTTGGCCTCGTAATGAGATAAAAATTTTTTGATAGAAAAAGGAATTATAACCAATTTTTCAGGAGATAACTTTGAGTATACCTTAGATTTAAAGGAAGTTAACAGTTTTGATAGAAAGAACTGCATTCAAACAAGACTGCTCGTATCAGGGCAAAGCCCTGAATGTTCCGACTGCCTTTTAAGGTTTATGGAGCAGTAATAACATTAAAAAGTTAAATGTGGAGAAAAAAAGAAATTTTTTTTTCTAAAATTTGAAATTTTTTATGAAAATCATCCCCCCACACGCCATATAAAATACAAAAGGATAGATTTCGTTCCTTGTAAAAATCAATTATGGCAAACAAGCTTCTTTCAACCAATTTGGAACGATTTCTAAAACGGATTAACTCTCCACTTACGCGTTAATAGTGCGAAATATATCGCGCGTCAATTGTCCCAAATTGGCCAAAATGCCAATCATTAAACCCTCATAACTTTACGAAAAAATGATAACAGGTGAAATATCTTTTCAAATTTGAGCTCAGGACAACAATACCTTTCGAATGATATAAAAAAAATCTAGTCAAAAATGGCTTGTTAAAAAGTCGAAATTTGTCTGAAGAAAAAAAACCCACCCGGAGCACAAATATTCCGTTACTTTCGTTTCGAAAGTCGGAACAATAAATTCGGAACAATAAATTTAGGTAATTATCAGCACTCAAATGCCTTTCCACGTGAAAACTGTGACAATTAATCTAATGTGCTTGTTTGTTCGAAATTCTTAGGTAACACAGAGACAATTTTCAAAATCATTCCGTGGCTAGGGGGTTAGGGCGACTATTCGTAGCAGGAGACAACTTGCAACAAACGACAATTAGTAGCGATTCCTTGTCAAGAAGAATACATTAGCTCCGCTGCGCCTACATTCGGTACGAGAGGAATAGTGCGCATAAGTTAGTGTTTGCCCTTTAAAAAATTATTACGATTTGTCGATTGTCACGCATTGTCGCCACATTTTACGGCTACTCACTTAAGGGGGAAAGGAACCCATAAAACTATTCAGTTTGCAGCTAGGAAAATGAGTTATGAGATGGCGACAAAAAAAAACCCCGAGTCTGCAAGTAATGCAAACAACAAAAACGGTTTAACTGACACAGCTGTCGTTGACATACATCATGATCAATCAACAAACATTTTTGGCAGTTGTAAAGCTATACAACATGGTGTTTTATGCATAGTTGCATCCAATAAAGCTTAGCTATCTTAACATCCAAATTTGCTTGGCACTGTGTTAGTCTCATTGCAAAATGATTCAACACAAGGCTAAAAAAACTTATCGCGTAAGGTTCAAAGTTTCAAAAGAGGCAAGCAAATATGAGTTATTTTTTTTATCCGACTTTCGATACAAAATTTTTCAGTTTTTTTTTATTTTTTATATTTAATTTTTATAGGTTATTACTGATCCATAAACCTGAAAAAGCTGTTGGAACATTCAGAGCTTTGCCCTGATACGAGCAGTCTTGTTTCTTTTTGAGTTAATGTGGAACCTCACGTCCAATAGCGAAAATATTGCTCAAACAAACTAACCGCACATTGGCCTTAATATAACGGATAAATTAACTAACTAAGGAAAGTGAGATAGAAACATTCGGCTTTCTACCACGCAAACGACACGACAACTAAAGTAACTTATTGGAGAGGAATCAATACAAGACTGCTAGTATCAGGGCGAAGCCCTGAATGTTCCGACTGCCTTTTAAGGTTTATGGAGCAGTAATAACATTAAAAAATTCACTGAAAAAAAAACAAAATGAAAAAAAAAATTTGTCTAAAATTTGAAATTTTTTATGAAAATCATCCCCCCACACGCCATATAAAGTACAAAAGGATAGATTTCGGTCCTTGTAACAAACCAATTGTGGCAAATAAGCTTCTTTTAACCAATTTGGAACGATTTCTAAGACGGATTAACTCTACGCTTACGCGTTAATAGCGCGAAATATATCGCGCGTTAATTGTACCAAATTGGCCAAAATGGCGGTCTTTAAACCCCCGTAACTTTACCAAAAATAATCACAGGTGAAATATCTTTTCAAATTTGAGCTCAGGAGAACAATACCTTTCGAATGATATAAAAAAAATTCCGTCAAAAATGGCTAGTTAAAAAGTCGAAATTTGTCTGAAGAAAAAAAAAACCCACCCCGAGCACAAATATTCCGTTACTTTCGTATCGAAAGTCGGAACAATAGCGTCGCTCTACGCTTTTCGATAGATTAGTTTGTTAAAAATTTGTTCATTTCACCCTTTGGCACGATATTATCGTGCTTTATGGTTCACGCTGAGAATGCTTCTCTAATTGACCACTTTATTAGATTTTTTTAATTTTAAATGTATTGAGCTGTCAAAAAAGAAGAATGTCCGCTCCAGCGGCGACAAACGCGCTTCTTCAACCCTGACAAACTTTTTAAATCACGATAATGAGAGTTAGTTTTACCAGTGGTTTGGACTAATAAGGAAAGTAGCTCAGCACCGCTTAAGTCATTAAACAACAGATTTAACAATGACGTAACGCTCCACGGGAATTATGAAGATGCCACCAGAGAAAGATATTAACATGGTGACTGGCGGTACCATCTGCATCAACTGGGGCTAAACCCGAACCAACTCAATAACTCGATGGAGCATGAAAAATGTCTTCTTTGAAAAATTTTCTTGTAAAAATCGCGGTTCTGAGGCAAATTCTCAATTGTTTTTTTTACGCCGACGAAAATAAGAGGATCATGGAGGTTGAAATCATCAAGCAAGATCAAATTTCTCCCCGTTTTTTGTTGCGGGAGAAAGCCACATCAAATAATGTTACGTTGTACACCAATACACATGTTACGTTTTTAGCGCAAAAAAGTTTGCATTTGATCAAAAACCGAATAATCAAACGCTATCCAGGATTTGTTAACAATTCTAACTGACTGGATATTGGAATGTTACAGTCAGTTTTAGAGTATTTCAGTCTAGACAACAGTAAAGTAGCCGAGAAAAAATTAGGAAGCAAAATTCGCCCGCTTGAGCTTTCATTGAGCGCTAGACTAATCACCGCATTTTGTTCTAGCCTACAACATTTTAAGTCGTTGACATCCGACATGTTAACACTCAAAAATGTAGCAAATTTTGCGTTTCTAAGTTTGAAGGGAAAAATTGATTAAAAAAACTTAATGCAAAAGTTTAAATACCTGAAAGTCTGCATGAGCACTACTCGCTTGCCCGTGTGATCAAACTGCACAACGGAAAAACGAATGCGCACAACTTGACCCCATTAAAGCAGTCACGAGCAAAACTACTCTTCCAACGGCTGAGCTCGGTCCGTTTTTTTTTGTGCTTAAAAGGACATTTGGTCGCATAAATTATAATGAATTGCGCACTGTGCCACAGGACAAGTAGACACTGGAGTGTCAAACTTGTCCCCCAAAAATTTATATTACCAGTGATATGAGTTTTCAAAGACAATTTATTCACTAGGAAAAGGGCCAATGTAGGAACTCCTCAGTACTTTAGGAAAAACCACTATTGTCGCCCTGCTTCTGAAATCAAAGCATTTTTTGGCAAATTTTGCGCACTAGGATGAAATGACCCGAGCATGCATAAAACCAACCCTTCGGATCTCCGTGGCTCAAGTGATAACGTTTCCCCGAAGTGCAAATTACGCCATTCGAACACAGTAACTAGCGTTGTGAATGTGACCATAACTTCCAAATCCCGTGTATCCCTAATTCCGGAGTCACGTCATAAGTAATGAGTCCCTACCATGACTTCCAATATTCAAGTCTTGGCACCCAACGAACGCAGGGACTCAAAATTTTCGAAGAGGAAAAATTGAAACAAGATACTACACATACTAAAATTTACAGAAAATCCGTCGGTTGAACCGAAAGTCATTAGGGCTTATGAAAAACACATCCATTTTTCAGCTTTAGCCGTCGGTTCACTACCGATCACTTTACCTAAAAATGGGAGGAAACTGACCAATTGGGAAAGGCTTCAGTTGATAAAAAGATGTAGATTTCGAGTGGCAGCGCTAAAGTGGTGAACTGAAGAAGGCGAAACTAAGCAAACATTGAGTTGAGCTTAGCCATGACAATTGGACTGTTAATAGCAGCTTCATAAAACCAAAGTAAAGCACTCCCAGAGGAAACTGGCATTAATAGAAGTACACCAGGGGAATCAAGTCTGCTAATTATTTTAGGTGAAAGGGACATCAAATTGCTTTTGATAGCTAGAAGGTCAGGACTATCTGGGAACTTCATAAATCCGAAAGTAAGTAGCTACTTTTGAACTATCTCTACCGCTGAATGCCGGAACTCTACTGGGATAATTAATTAAAGTTCAAGGGAAGCAGAACGATTGAGCAAGCTACAGAGAATAGACAGTCTGTAAGTGTGACACTATTGGTGAAAGTGAACCTAAAAGATTTGCTCGGTTAGTGTTTTCATTGAAGATAGTTAAGCTTTCGAGGATAGCAAACTCGTCAGTGAGCGAGTAGTTTTTGATGACGATTCTCTCGATTGAACAAGTTATATAGTTGAATTGCTCTGGTTTTGATAAATCGCGGAACCCTTCCTTTGATTGAAATATTAATTTGTATTCCTTTCTCATTATAGGCTTTTTGTATCTGGGTATACTGATTTGAACTCAATTACCATTGAACTTGTTGTGGTCGCTGTAGGGAGAATATACAACGGTAAGAACATAAAACTCAAAAAGACAAAGATCATAGTACAAACAAGACTGCTCGTATCAGGGCGAAGCCCTGAATGTTCCGACTGCCTTTTAAGGTTTATTGAGCAGCAGTAATACATAAAAAAATTAAATGAAATAAAATAAAATGAAATTTTTTTTTAATTTGAAATTTTTTATGAAAATCATCCCCCCACACGCCATATAAAGTACAAAAAGATAGATTTCGTTCCTTGTAACAAATCAATTATGGCAAATAAGCTTCGTACAACCAATTTGGAACGATTTATAAGACGGATTAAATCTCCGCTTACGCGTTAATAGCGCGAACTATATTGCGCATTAATTGTCCCAAATTGGTCAAAATGGCAATCTTTAAACCCTCATAACTTTACGAAAAATGATCACAGGTGAAATATCTTTTCAAATTTAAGCTCAGGACAACAATAGCTTTCGAATGATAAAAATTCCGTCAAAAATGGCTAGTTAAAAAGTCGAAATTTGTCTGAAGAAAAAAAAACCCACCCCGAGCACAAATATTCCGTTACTTTACTATTTTCTATCGGCTCTTTTGAGTTCTGATCATTCAATCATTTGTTTTCCCGAACCACCTATAACCATAATTTTATGTCAGTCATTCATTGGTTGTTTTGGCAATCCAATGGGCTAAATGCTAGATAATTACCGCTCATGCCAAACATTATACCTAATGGAAATCTCAACCAAAACTCAATCATAACAAAATCGGGAGAGCTGTCGAGAGTTTCAACGCGCATTCAGCATCTTCACTGCCTAATAATTGCTTCAAAGAACCACTCTCTAAAAACGTGTTAACTACTTTACCTGATAATGTCCACGCAAATTCCAGTTTCATTTCCGAAGTCTGATTTTGAGTAACCCGATGAAAATTCATTCAATTCAAAAATTATAGTTATGAAGTAATTTTGAAGTTAGTTTGCCAATTTTGATGACGTTAAATTGTTTTCCGAAATTGGCAATCCCTGAATTATAGCAAAACGTTTTTGTCAAGAGTATATGACAACTATGTAAACTAATTCGTCAAAATGAGAAGCCGCCTAGCCCGAAGCAAAAGCTTTTTTTAATTTCTTAATTATTGTGTGTAATTTATTGGTGCCAATATTGATGCGTTAAATTTTACTGGCGCCAGTTTTTTTCCAAGATGGAAGAATGTAGGTGCCCCAAATGACGTCGCTTAACGTCGCTTATGACTCGAAAACTATGAAGAGAGTTATAAAAGCAAAAATGAATGAAATTAACGGAAGAAACAAAAATTTTATTTTCATAACGGAATGCTTCAATGTAGCGAAATTTTAACCTTGGAGAAAATTTAGATATAGAGCTCAATGTCGACTTCTTTAAAACTTCGAAAAATTCGTAATTCGAGATAACTTTGTAATAACATTGAACAAGCTTGAGAAAAATTAGTTAATAAGCAGTTTTTCTTTCAGTAAACGTTCAAGCGTCATTTGCGCGCCATTTTTTTGTTTTTGGAGAACTTATCAGAGCAACTGGAAATATTTCACAATAATGCTCGACGATTTTCCTACTGGCCTTTATCTGCCATAAAATAGTATTAAAATTACAAAAACAAAAAATAGAAAAAAAAAAACAGAAAATTGGATTTTTTGAACTACTCTCATAAATTAAATTGCGAAAAACACAAAACTACATATTTCGAGTCTCGTAACGCATTAATAAGATCACATAACTCACTTCACTTGATTTTGAGCTAATTTGTGTGCCAGAGTGGTTCGCCATTTATGTGCATACAGAACGGAGAAATAATTTGCAGAAATTATCCTAAATTGAAAAAAATGGAGAATTTGAAAACTTTGCAAATTTAAAAAATCACTGGTGAAATAGTATTTTATATTTAAGTTCAAGACTTTAACACCATTCAGATGCTATGAAGTATTCCGTTTCACCTGTCAATCATTCAATCTATCATTTTCTCGAGCTCGAAAAATGGTTCAAGTTACATTGGAAAGAAGACTTCAATAGTCACAGCGCAAAAAAAAATTACGGATAATTTAGTACTCGAAAAACTTTCTAAGAACAGAATACATTTGTTTTTCAAAAATATAAAATACAAAAAGGATTTCAAAAAAATGGAACCGTTATTGATTATGATAATTTTAGGGAAAAAATAATTATAATTACAACCCATTGAATAGTTTATTCGAAAAAATCTATAACAGCATTTTACTGACCAAAATCAAAACAGCCTTTTTTATCCCTTTTTTATTAACGCGCAACTGTTTTTTGTTCCGACTTTTTTAACGAAAGTAACGGAATATTTGTTTGTGCTCGGGGTGGGTTTTTTTTCTTCAACAATTTTCGACTTTTTGAATAGTCATTTTTTACGGGACTTTTTTATATCATTCAAAAGGTATTGTTGCCATCAGCTCAAATTTGAAAAATAATTAACCTGTGATTGTTTTTTGTAAAGTTATGGTGGTTTAACGATTTCCATTTGGCCAATTTGGGACAATTAACGCGCGATATATTTCGCGCTAATAACGCGTAAGCGGAGATTTAATCTGTCTTAGAAATCATTTCAAATTGGTTGAAGGAAGCTTATTCGTTGTTGTTGTTCCGACTTTCGATACGAAAGTAACGGAATATTTGTGCTCGGGGTGGGTTTTTTTTCTTCAGACAAGTTTCGACTTTTTAACTAGCCATTTTTGACGGAATTTTTTTTATCTCATTCGAAAGGTATTGTTGTCCTGAGCTCAAATTTGAAAATATTTTTCACCTGTGGTCATTTTTTGTAAAGTTATGGGGGTTTAAAAATTGCCATTTTGGCCAATTTGGGACAATTAACGCGCAATATATTTCGCGCTAATAAATCGTAAGCGGAGATTTAATCTGTCTTAGAAATCATTTCAAATTGGTTGAAGGAAGCTTATTCGTTGTTGTTTTTCCGACTTTCGATACGAAAGTAACGGAATATTTGTGCTCGGGGTGCTTTTTTTTTTTCTTCAGACAAATTTCGACTTTTTAACTAGCCATTTTTGACGGAATTTTTTAATCTCATTCGAAAGGTATTGTTGTCCTGAGCTCAAATTTGAAAATATTTTTCACCTGTGGTCATTTTTCGTAAAGTTATGGGGGTTTAAAAATTGCCATTTTGGCCAATTTGGGACAATTAACGCGCAATATATTTCGCGCTATTAACGCGTAAGCGGATATTTAATCCGTCTCAAAATCGTTCCAAATTGGTTGAAAGGAGCTTATTTGCCATAATTGATTTGTTACAAGGAGCAAAATCTATCCTTATGTACTTAATAGGGCGTGTGGGGGGATGATTTTCATTAAAAAATTTCAAATTAAAAAAAAAAAATTTAATTTATTTTGATACATTCAATTTTTTGATGTTATTACTGCTCCATAAACCTTAAAAGGCAGTCGGAACATTCAGGGCTTCGCCCTGATACGAGCAGTCTTGTTCCGACTTTTGTAACAAAAGTAACGGAATATTTATGCTCGGGTGGGTTTTTTTTTCTTCAGACCAATTTCGACTTTTTACCTAGCCATTTTTGACAGAATATTTAATTATCATTCAAAAATTGTTGTTGTCCTGAGCTTAAATTTGAAAAAATATTTCACCTGTGATCATTTTTCGTAAAGTTATGAGGGTTTAAAGATTACCATTTTGGCTAAATTGGTACAATTAACGCGCGCTATTAATGCGTAAGCGAGATTTAATCCGTCTTAGAAATCGTTCCGAATTGGTTCAAGGAAGCTTATATGCCATAATTCAGTTGTTAATAGGTGCAAAATCTATCAGTTTGCACTTTTTATGGCGTGTGGTGGGATGATTTTCACAAAAAATTTTCAAATTTTTATAATTGTTCCGACTTTCGATACGAAAATAACGGAATATTTGTGCTCGGGGTGGGTTTGTTTTCTTCAGACAAATTTCGACTTTTTAACTAGCTATTTTTGACGAATTTTTTTTTATCATTCGAAAGCCATTATTGTCTTGAGCTTAAATTTGAAAAGATATTTCACCTGTGATCATTTTGCGTAAAGTTATGAGGGTTTAAAGATTGCCATTTTGGCCATTTTGACCAATTTGGGACAATTAACGCGCGATATCATTCGAGCTATTAACGCGTAAGCGGAGATTTAATCCGTCTTATAAATCGTTCCAAATTGGTTGAACGAAGCTTGTTTGCCATAATTGATTTGTTACAAGGAACGAAATCTATCTTTTTGTACCTTATATGGCGTGTGGGGGGATGATTTTTATTTTAAAAATTCAAATTAAAAAAAAAATTTCATTTCATTTTATTTCATTTAATTTTTTATGCTATTACTGCTGCTCCATAGACCTTAAAAGGCAGTCGGAACATTCAGGGCTTCTCCCTGATACAAGCAGTCTTGTAATTGATTTGTTACTAGGAGCAAAAATTATCACTTTGTACTTTATATTGCGTGCGGGGTGATGAATTTCACAAAAAACCTAAAGTTCGAAAAAAAAACTCAATTGTATTTATTGCATTTAATTTTTTAAATGTTATTACTGCTCCGTAGAACTTAAGAGGCCTTCGGAATATTCAGGGCTTCGCCCTGTTGCGAGTAGTCTTGTTATTGAGCCAAAATTGGTTCGAACAAAAACAGGCAACGAAAGACGACACGTTGAGCGAGTCAAAACCAATCTTGAAAGACAATTAACCTTTAACAGTGCATGAATGGCGTAAATATGATGTCTTCGAGTGGTGAGAAGTATGCCGAAAGTTGAAATACCGGCGGACAACTTCACCACAACACGAAAATGAACATAAAAATGGATCAAAGCTGTAGAGCCAAAACTCGTAGTTTATTATTAAAAAAATAGTGCGGATGCAACCCGGGACTACTTTTTCGACTTTGTCGGTCGCGGAAAAATGTTTTAAATAGCGTATCTCGGTCGGGATGGTCGAAAAATTAGTCACAGCGGTCGCAAAATTAGTCGCTGTGGTCGAAAAATTAGTCGCAGCGGTCATAAAATTAGTCGCAGCGGTCAAAAAATTAGTCGCGGCGGTCAAAAAATAAGCCGTCAAAAGAAGATAGTACGGCCAAACCAGACATTTTGACCAGATAAAAACTCAACGAGCTTCAAGTTGCAACATATACGGAATTTCGGGAGCCCATTTTTTTTATCGGTTTGGTTCGGTTTGATATCTATGCAGTTTGCCAAACGATGAGAACGGAGCATCGACTTTAACTCAGCCTCTGCAAAATTCTAAAACTTAAAGACGAAGCCCTAAAAAGATTTTTTTTATTTAAAATTTTTACGCATCGGTGGACATCACCCAGTGCAACTCAGTTCTATTGAAAGCCAATAATTGCAATTCATTGAACTTGATGGAATGTTTTCACTTGATAGATGGTGTGTGTGTTCATCCCAAAATCGATGATTGACTTTGAGGAAAAGTTGACACTCTAGGTTCATTCCCTTGTGGATTCGACCATCTGCCAACCTAAAGGGTCCCCTCTTTGTACTATTTTCAGAAATCCATTTTTGGCGGTGGACCCTAATTTTTTTAAATGCGCCTTCGGCGCCAATATATACTAATTCTAAGGGGGAGCGCGCGCCGAAAAAACCTAACTTTTTGGTCAAAACTTTCCAAAAAGTGCCTGAAAACGCCTTTTTGGCCTGTTTTTTAAAAATTTCGCCTGCGGCGCAGAAATATTTGCCAAAACAGAGTCTTTGTAACGCTTTGGGAGAGCTCGGAAAACCAAGTGGTCGACAAAAGGTCGACAAAAGTTTCCAAATAAAAAAAAATCCGCCCCCTCCTCGAGAAAATCTTATATCCACCCCTGTTTTGAACCATGGACTTTTACCAACAGTGAAAAAATGCATTTACTCAGGGCAACCATAGCTACCGACAATCAAACATTTTTAGTTTCTAAGACTCTTTTAGTGATTCTTTCGTTCAAATTTGAAAGTGAAGGTTTGCCGAGTTATTCCGGAAGTTAAATTCCAAAAATAGTAATTAATTGAATTCTCTAAAACCATTTATCGCATAAGTTGAACTTTAAAAACCAAGGTTTTACCCAATTAAATGCAATAAACTTTTACTCAATTAGTTTTTGAATACCCATGGTTTATAGGCTAGTCTTTAGTTTATTTTGCTCGCCTTTTCTGTTTTTTTTTTGAATATAGATAAAATTTTAAAAAATAAACTTCTTAGGTCTGAGTAAATCTGGTATCACGATATATACATCTCACAAGAAGTCATTTCCGCTGATTGTGTTTTCAACGGAAGTTAATTGAAAAAAAAAATGGGCGAAAAACAGAAAGCACGATACGTTTTCTCTGAAGTGAATAAGAAAATCATTAGAATTAATTAAGTTGAAAAAGAAAAACAAAGAGCATAAAACAGTACAAACGTGTGCGATGCACGAAGCGATTTCCGCTGAATGCAACAATAAAAAAACTAAACTTGTTCATCTGAAGCGATTTCCGCTAAGATGATCATTGTATTAGTAATTATTCGAAGTGGTGCGGCATATGTAAATTAATTCTTATGAAATTAAAGATTAAAATGCAGGAAATGCTTTTCGCTGAATACAACCAAAGGAATCCCACACAATGAAAAACGATGTCTTTGAATTAGTCCTACTAAATCGAAAGCAACCCTCGCGGTAAGACAGTATCGAGTATCAAATCTAACAAACACTCAAGTGCGAGTGTTTAAAAAAATGAATGTGGGAAGCCTTTTTCGCTGATTACTTTCAGAAAAAATTATTTCAATCAACTAGATGAAGATCTACAAACCACAGATACAAATCACTATAGTTTTTTCGAATTGAAAGTTTGCACGAACAGCGAGCGAGACGTGTTTGAGCAAAAAATGAAACAAAACCACATTATGATGCAAAAAAGGCGTCCTCTGAATTGCAACTTCAGAGAACTGCGATGGGAGCAATCTTGGAGACAGACCGATGGCATTGCCATTAACGGAAACGTGTTGAAATTAATCTTCGAACCTAAACTTTTTTAAGTTACCTGATTGTCGTAAGTTATACACAAGCAATTAAACCAACGGAAGATGTGGAGCAATAGCTGTTGAAAACTTGGACAGACGAACATCAACTACTAACACTTCGAGATAAAATAGAAAAGTCAAAATTGACATGAAATTCTGAAAAAATCACCACAACAACATCTTGAATTCTCCCTTGAGACGCTGATACATCACATACTTGAGTTTAAACTACCCACTAACGCTAAGCACTTGTTGTGCGGAGACTACAATATTAACATTAAAAAGAAAAATGATCAGTCTGAAAGCCTAATAGAAAGTCTCAAATTGTTCGACCTGACCCTCGAATCATTGCTGAATGCCACTAGACAGACAGAACACTCAGAGAGCACGATCGATATATATTCTATATCTTTTTGAAGCCGACGTTTCAAAAAAAGAACAGACATCTATCACTTATCACAACTGTCTATTCTTGAAAAGCGTTGTTTTTGGAGAAGGAAACAAAAAAAAGTTCGTAGTTTCGGCAGGTCATGGAAAAAATTAGGTTGAAATCAATGACTTAAGTCAATTTTTTGATAAAATGTTTCAAATTTTTTTGAATTGGAAATAAAAAACAACAGTAGAGTCATTGCACAAAAGTTTTAATATATACTCCTCAACGAGGTTTTTATTCTACTAACAAATGGAACCAAACGTAAAAGCACAACAAAGCACAAATAAACGATTTTTTTTTCAAAATTTTACAGAAGCCACAAAACACTTGTATCAAAGACAGCGTAACAAAGTTAAATCAATGGTAAGAGACTCGCTTAGTAAATACTATAAGAAACAAAAATAAACAACAGATTTTCGGGCTCATCAACAGCGTGAAGCCAACAGTAAGAAAAGACGGAGATTAAAAATGCAAAAAATATTCAAGTAATATATCAGCTGAGGCTTTAAATAAACTTCTTGGACCGAATCTAGCTGAATCTTTAAAAACGGAGGGCAGTTTTGAAGTGTTAGAACAGTAGCGAATACATGTTACTTATATAAAATGATAGAACAATTATTTTTTAAAAACCATTGGACGATTGCAAAACAAAAAAGCCATGATTGCTATGGACGCTCAAATGTTTTAATCAGAACAATTAATCTGGCGATTTGTTCACGTAAATTAACAGCGAATACTTAACATTCCACAAATTGCGGGGTCCCTCAGGGATCAGTTTTGGGTCCACTTCTGATTCTACTTCACTTCAATGGTCTCCCCGAGATTCCAGAAATTAACAGCGTGTTGTTTTTCTGGTGGCTCTATTATTTAGGGCGAAGTTTCGGAAGAAAACTATGATCTAGATTTGAGCAATATAGAAACATGGATGGCAGCAAATTAACTTACGATGAACCAAGACAAAACCGAAATTATTGTTATCAGCTCAAAAAATTAAAACAATCGATAAAGTTTCGAGACAATGTCCTAAAAACAAAGACGGATGTCAGATTTCTAGAATTTCAAAATGATTGCAGCTTAATTTTCACTCAACATATCCGAAATGCGAAAAATAGATGCGCAAAATTCATTTCGTTTCTCTTCCAAGCTAGAAACATGTTATTGGTTAAGCAACTAATGAGATTCTATAAATGTTAAATACAACCTATTCATCTATTTGGAAAACTGATTTAAGGCTGCACCTCAAAATAGATCTAGATAAACTACTGAAACACCAAAAAATTTTATGAGACTAATCGCCAGGAAACACAAACAACGAAATAAAATCGACGAGACAAAAACAAAAATTTTACTCAATCTATGAGCTACATACATACGAAGTCCTAAAAGTACTAAAAAAAAGTCATAAGAAAAGAACATACAAATAAAGATTGGAATAATTTCATATTATCAAAACCAATAAAAAAAGCTTTTTCTAAGTGACTCACAGATTAGAACATAAAAACGCAATCTGTAATGAACAGATTCATTCAAAAAAAGCGAACGAGTTAGACGTCTTTTCAAAATTATTGTCAAACTAGACTATAAAATTTTATAAAGATATTGCAATGCTCAGCAACTAAATCATTTAGTTTTGTCCATAAACTAAGAGACTCATATCTACTTGATACTGATTTCTGTGCAAAGTTCTTTCAGTAAAAAACTGGGTTTTTTTGACGAGTAACTAGTTTGTTTCTTATTAAAAAATCATAAAAAAATCCTTGGTCTTTATGGTTGAGATCTACATAAAAAAAACGGTTTATGGGATAAAAACAAAAGTATAGACTCTGATTCTCCAAATTGCTCTCATATGGCACGCACCTGCAAACAGGCTTGTATCCTAATGGTGACCATTCGAATCGGCGCTTCAAAACTGTGCTTTTGTAATAAGGAATATCTGTAATATGCTTGATTCGTAAATGAATTTATTATTAATATTATTCGAAAGTACCTAACGAACAATTAGAATCATGACATTAAAGCTTCGATACTCTGTCGCCCTATGCCGAGAAGAACAGTACTTCCTGTCTAATTTCAAAGGTATGATTGATTACAAGTGCATTCTCCAATATTATAAGGAACATCGACAAAAACACTTGAACACTTTTCAAAAAGCACAGTGGCATTAAATGTATTGACTAGTAATCATCTTCCATGCAAAAATTACATATTTTTTATCACAAAAACATTATTTAGCGACTTGAAAAATTTTATTACTGATAATTTTCACTGCAAGTGTCCTAACTGATTTATTAAATCATTTTTTCCCGAAAAATCCAACTGTGATAACAAATGCCTAGTACATCTTTATTCAAATGTAGAGACTCTTCTAAGTGTAATAGCTTTGGGTTGTTTGAGGACCAAACAGCCCCTATGACTGCACGAAATTGAAACGACACCGAAGTTCACCAACTATGACGAAAAGTTTGAACCAATCAAACATCTACTCGTGGAATGCGAAACTTTTCAAGCATGAAGAAACAAATAAATATTGGCTCTAGGCAAACCTTTGCAAATCAAGAAACTTAAAACTCAAGTTTCACTACAACTGTTTTCATGGAGGCTTCAAAATTTGAATGTGGGTTGTAACTTTTCTTTATACAACTGCTATATAATACTCTGAATGGATTATTTAAAGCCTACTGCGGGAAGGTTTCAAAAGTTGGTATGGGATCAGTTTGAAATTTTTGTTTTGTAGCAAACTCTGCCCAAGTGAACCAAAAGGTGAAAATGCATCTCATATTTTGATATTTTTTATTTGTTTCAACTTCAGGGCTGAAAAACCTAAATTAGTTTGAAACCCTAGTTATTTTAGGCTGGCTGACTTAAGCATCGGCCGTTTCATGTCGACCGATTTTTTTGGGCGACCAATCTGTTTTCGGTCGAGAAGCGGACATTTGTCGATAATTCGACTCGAGCAAACTTACCAGCGTGTATTTTCATTTTCTCCAAAAACGATAAATGTTCTTAAACTACAAAATAAACCATTAAAATATTGAATTGATACCAATCGAAAGATGTCTAGGGCAACTATTTTGTAAATACCAGATTTTAATAATAAATAATTGGAAATTTTTTTATTCAGAAACATGAATTAATTTAAGTTGCCCACAATCTGGATAAAACTTAGTTTTCAATTGATAGACTTGAGATTTCATAAACTCAAAGTAAATGTCTCAATAAAAATCCGTACATTGTAAAACTCCATTACAGAAAAGAAAGCTCACTTAACTGCTAATTTTGTCAGTAGAGGTAGAAGAAACATCATTTGTTACTGTTTTACTAATTCAAAATTTTTTTTAGGTTACACCCCTTCTAAAGTTCACGGGATTTTTACCATTATAGTGTTACACAACAGTTTATAGCCCCAAGGTAGCTATAAGTTTTGTTTACAAGGCTGGGGGGCTATGATGGTAAAAACCCAGTCCAGTTCATTATGCTGGTAAAAACCCAGTTCAGTAAAACCCAGTCCAGCTCATTAAATAACTCATTTTCTTACACTTAGCCTTAAGTCAACCTGAAGCTAAAAGGCAATTTAGTAACCTGGCACTGTTCTGGCGTACTGCACATAAGAGCTGGTCAAAAAGCGATGAAAATTTACGGCTGAAGTTTTGGTTTCTAGTTCCTTTCTCACTCGATCCACATGCCATGCAATCATGCAATCCCACGCCATCGGCTGGAACTCCCAAGGAAACTTGTTAATCGCTAAACACTTTCCGTGTTGCTGGGCTAAAATTGGCAGAGTATTAACGCCAATCATGCAAATATTCCTCTGAATTTTTCCGCTGGGGCATTTTTTGACGTCTTTGAATGGCCAATTTTTATGCCGATGAAAATATGTGTGCTCGTACAGATTGCTCTCGGGTCGCTCTCGCATTCCACCCGGGAAATTGAGCTCGGGGTTAAAATTCAAAACTTGGAAAAATGATTCCTCCTGTAATCTGTAGGGTGCGAGTGATTCGTTCAGTTGTTGTGAGATTTCGGAATGCACAATGAAGTTCGCCGCTTCGTAGTTGATAGCGAAGTGATTTGATCCCTTGTATTTAGAGAGGTTGCGGGGCAAGTGCTCTGGAAATCTTTCTGGCATCAAAACTCCGCCAGAAAACAAAAACAAACTTTACATAAATTAGATTTTCTTAAAGGAGACTATTTTTTAATATAGTCCAAAATTGAAAGCACTGATTTTTTCAATTCGTACCCCATAAAGATGCAAGAAGACATCAGTTCTGAAAAAAAACTATTTGAAAGCAATGGTTTCATTAAATCAGGGGGCCGATCTCGGAATTTTTTGGAAAATTTAGTCAACCTTTTTTATGTTGGGCCACATTGATTTTCTGAGCTCTCCCAAATCACTATACATGACCCATTTTGACCAACTTTCCTGCGCCGCATGCGAAAAAAAAGGCTATAAAAAGGCACTGTAGGCACCCCTCAAAGTTATTATGTTTTGACGTCGAAGGCACCTTTAGAAAAATTTTAGTGTTGGTAAGCCTAAAATAGTAC
The DNA here is from genome assembly GCF_963678635.1 of Symsagittifera roscoffensis. Taxonomy (NCBI): domain Eukaryota; kingdom Metazoa; phylum Xenacoelomorpha; order Acoela; family Convolutidae; genus Symsagittifera; species Symsagittifera roscoffensis. The sequence goes on from NC_087063.1 coordinate 20,118,276, forward strand.
CCAGGGGGGATTATTTGGGTCGGCAACATTAGGTTCCCTGAAATAGTGCCAAAGGGAATGACCGTTAGGATTGACAGATGTTCCACGTTAATCTGCTAGTGATCTTAAGCAGGGGCGGATCTAAGATTTTCTCACCAAAATATGGATTTTCTGATTTTCTCTAGGGTTCATCACCAAAAATGGATATCTCCAAATAGTTCAAAGGAGGGACCCATTGTGTCGACAGGGGGTCGAATCCCTGAGGGGGGTGGAAGCATGTCCGTACCCCCCCCCCCACTAAATCCGCCCCTGAGATGGCTTTTAGAGATCACGACTAAAACTAGAAGAAAATTTCTACAAAACTTTCTTTTTTTATTTACCTATTTACCTTTTTGATTTTACCTACAATTAATTATATTCTTTCCATGCAGACTTCTCAGAAGATGTACCAGCTCCAGATTGGTAACTAGAGGAAACTCCTCTCCTGTCAAGTTGATGTAATACTTCCACTTCTCGCCACTCTTCACCAACTCATGAATGCAGGACAGCTCTGCCATCAAAACAGAATGACTGCCCCATTCCATTGCTATGGACCTGGAGGCGACAAAGACGGTGCCAGGGAAGCACTCGGCTAATTGATGCACCTTGAAATCATATGAACAGTTGAATCTCTTTTGCCAGAAGGACCAAAGAGCAGAAAGGTATACTAGCCAATCAGAACTGAGTAATGAGAAATCTGCATGAAAGGAACTTTGACAATTCGCTCAAAGTTTTGGGCAGTTTAAAGGTTTTTGATTGGTTGAAATGTTTCTGCGATTTGGCTCGTCTACCATGAGAGTAGATATGAAATGTAATGCGGGCGTAAATAACCCTTTCAAATCGGTCTATTTCACAAGGGTTCATTACCCCAATAAAGGAAGCTGAAAATTGCGTTTTTTTTTCAACAAGCGACCTAAAAATTTAGGCATAAAAAAACTGGCTAGCAGCATATGGTCAAACCAAAAAGTAAAAACTCATTACCTTTTTCCTAAACATCTTGTCTGCATTCTTGTCAACGTGCAAACAATAGAAGTTCTGTGGCCTGTATATAATGCGGAATAGTTGGTCAACCTGGTCGAAATTGTGGTAAACCAACATGGAATAAGCCAATGGAAAGTGCCTTTCGAGCTCGCTGGTATCTTCTGAGATGAGAGGAACATTATCAAGTCTCAAATATCTTTCGCAAAAAGTGGACGACGACCTGTTTTAATGGTTGTTGGGAAGCTCAGTACATACGTATATTGATTTTTTCAAAATATCAAAATAAGCTCGAAACTTTCTAATTTTTGAAAATAAGCCCCCACCTCTGGCAAAAACTATAGATCCGCCCACGTGTCTACAATTAAGTTATTCCTGGAAACCATTTTGTTCGAAAAGCCATTCAAAAATGCTTTTCGAATATATACTGGTATGCAAATTGCTAAACAAGTCACTCCAGTAGCGGGTTTAGGGATAAGACTCTCTGTCAATCCCCCTCTCCCCCCTCAAGGAATTCGAGTCTCTGCTGACCCTTTGGTACTATTTTGAGATCTCCATTTTTGGCAACCGACTCTAAAAGTTGCTTTCGGCGACCAAATATAGTGATTTTGAGAGGAGCACTCGCCGAAAAAACGCGATTTTTTGTCAAATATTTTCAAAAAGTGTCTAAGAAGGAGTACCAAAAGAGTACCTAAAACTTCTCTATAGTGATTTGAGAGAACTCAGAAAACCAATTAGGTCAACCTAAAAAAAATATCGACAAAATGTTTCAAAAATCCTCAATCTCCTTTCCCCCTCCCACGAGAGAAAATCCTCATATCTAAACTGTGAAACTGCGAAGTTTTTTCACTGGGTTTCTTAACTATAATTATACAACTAAAATTTATTTTATTCGACCACTAATAGCGCGTCCAAAGAGTGAATTATTTGTCCAAAAAATTGTTTGCGTTGTAGAATATTTTTTGCAAACAAGGGTCCTTTTTAGATTCCAGCAGAGTTCGAAAAATGGAAATAGCTGACCTAATAAAAGGTCGACAAAAAGTTTTCAAAAACCTGCAAAAACTCGAGACGCCATTATTCAACACCCTAAACTTAAGAGGCAATCTTTTTCTAGCAGGTTTCATAACAATCGCCTGTACTGAGTATTCTGTACTTGGCAAAATCTTTTGAGTTGAATGTATGCTTTAGTTTGTGGATCGTTTGCTCGACCAGACCCGCATGGGCGATAGGAGCATCCGGCCTCATGAGCAAATAACAAGCATCTCGGAAGTATCTGTGCTGAGTGGTCCAATTTTCAACCCGATCTAGCTGCGCAGCACCATCTTCTCTTTTTGAGAACTTTATTTTGATTGACTCTTTATCATCAAAATGTGAAACACTAGCTTTAATATAAATAAATACTCTGTAATAATTTGCAAAGACAAAAAACAAAGTAAACGCTACAATTGGGATTCTAAACTTGTGACGCACCAACAACCGATACATAGCGTTTATTTTTGATTGAATTAATTGCTCCTGTTGGATGTTAGAATGTACTTGCGCGGCTCATTATTTTTTTCACATTACCGTATAAAAATCAAAAAAAGAATTTTGACTATACAAAGAAACTTCACTTGAACAGTGCCAATAGAAGAAAAGCATAATTATGAGCATAATTCAAAAAAATAACAATACATGTACCAAGCAAGTACATTATTGTAATCACATCACTGCATGTGAGTTATAACAAAGAGAAGGCGCCAGCTACAGAAAGTTGATATTTGTCAGCTTCAAACTTACTGAAGCACCTAATCAATTAACTGAGAACAACAGTGAAAAATTTCAGAAAAAGTCAACTCAATGATCGCACCGTAGGACTCACTTGGAATGTGACTCACTAAGCACATGACTCATTTAGCCGAAGATTTCTAGCTGAGGCATCGAGGGCTCAGATTCATCAAAATTTGCAATCGTACGACGCAGCATATATGGTTCTATCGAAGCCTTGGAAGATTGCCGACGAATTAAACAGTCAAAATAACGCATTTTCCATCAATTTAGTTTTGAAGATTGGCTTCCAAGTTTTTCGTGATAATTGAATCTTAGCTCAGTTATCAGTCTAAACACTGAACATTTCAACTCGTTTTCTCGACAAATTTATATACCAACAGGAAGGTAATAAAAATCCTTTTGGGAAATTTTGAGTCGTCCCCATTTCCCGCGCAACGAAACAATCAAACGCTAATAACATTTTCTCGAAAGCTCTGAATAAGTAAGCTGTTTTTTCATTGGTTTTGGTGTTTTAATAAATGCCAAAAATGTCCTTTACTGAACCATTTGGCGCCATTTTTATATCAACCGGCTATTCTAGTGAAAATTTTTGTCTTTGGGAGTTGGATTTGACTAATCAAATTTTCTGGCTTTTTTATACCGTTACGTGAAACTTTGATGCTTCTAGATTGACAAAACGCGTAGAACCAAAAAAAGTAGTTCAAACTGAATGCCAAGCAAAAGTAGCATCAGAGGAAAGAAGAATATACCATTGAGATAACTAAGTCATTACCAGGTCACAACCAACTATTAGTTCTAGCAAGTTCCAATATAAATGTATTTATATGAACAGATGATGTATTAAAAATTTCAAACGTGGCATTACGAAGCCAAACTGTGCTCTTTGTGAATTCTAAGCGGATTCTGCAACAGGAAAAAAATCAGATTTGTCGCACAGTCCGCAACATTGCTACTTTTCTTTGATCTTGTTCGCTGTTTTGGATTCCGCAATCAAATAGCGAAAAAACTTTAACGCTCAAAATTGCTCTAAAAATAGTAGTATTTGCGAAATCAGCACCAGTATTTGCGAAGAACTCGGCAGTTTGTGGAGTCCGAAAGCGAACAATAAAATAAATGTGTAGTAAAATTGAGCTATTGTGGCTTCCACAGCTCCGCAAACTGTAAGTGGAATCCGCAAACTATAAGCGGAAGCCGCCAATTGTAAGCGGAATCCGTAAATTGTAGGCGGAATCCGCAAATTGTAGGCGGAATTAGCTTTTGTTTGCGGATTTCACTATAAGTTATAGCGACGTCTTGATATTACCTTTTTAAACTAAATCTATTTTTGTGGGTTCTATCTCGTTTACTGCCAACAATTTGACCTCAACAGCTAAACTTCATGTACTGAAAGACTAAACTTTTGTCTGATCTCAAACACTGAAAGAATGAACACATTTCCGATCTAAAATTTTGAAAGAATGAATAATTTTCCGAGCTCAAAAACTGAAAGAATGAAAACCAACTGAGATAAATATGGGTGATAATGCCAAATTATTAATAAGTTTCCTTTATTCCAATTATTAAGGAGGTAAATCCACGTTTTTAATTGAGCATTGATTTAGGATTTGTTATTGGATTCCGCTAACATTAGTTAAATCTTTGCTTTGGAATTCCGCATTTGCTAGATAAAAATTGTAGCTATAGCTCTTAAATGTTCACGCAAGCACGCAAGGACTGGTTTGTTCAGTATAACAAACAAAACTACGATCCACTTATTTTTGCGGATTTCGTTTTACATTTGCGGAGTTCAGAACAACTAGCGACATTCAATCCTTGCAAAATCCGCGACAAAATTGATGTGCCGACAAATCTTATTTTAGTTGTGCGCAGTATCCACAAAAAAGGCTGTAAGTGGAATCCACTAACAATTTCCAACATGTTTAAAGACTTGTCTCTGGAATCCAGGAACATGAAGATACCAAAGCGCCTATCTAGTGCACAGTTTGGCCTCTTAATGGGTAGAGCTCAAAAGCGCAAAATTGCTCGCCTAACAAAAATTCAATTTTGTTTTTCAGAATGATCTGGATTAGCATGATTTTTCCACCAACTAATAGGCACCTCAAGCAAAACTTCACAGGCCGTTGTTCTGATTTCAAAAAAAATCAAGAAACCAAAAAAAATCAAGAAGTTGCGAGAATTTTCTTTAAAAAATCTACAGCAAAATTCTTAGTCTGCCGCTAAATTTTCAAAATTCAGTTCAATGAAGTTTCGTTACTTTTTAAGAACTGCAATTTCTACTTTGGACTGTTTTTTCTTGTTTGAGTCACCTGAAGCGAAGAAAGTTACAACTGAACTGCCATACATACAAACTACTTCTAGGCGCCTTTAAAAAAATCTTAGGGTCAGTCAGCCAAAAATGGATGTCACAAAATAGTACAAAGAGGGAGCATTTGGGTCGGCTCTTTGAAAGATCTCATTTTTGGTATCAATTTCAGCCCTGATTAAGACTTCAGAAAAACTTTCAAAAACATCTGTCGAGAAAAACTGATTTGAAAATTTTGGGTTTTCTGGCAACTTCCAGCAGAGATTCCCAATAACCTTCCTAATTAAGTTTATCTTGAAACAAAAAATTTTTGAAAAAAAGTGACACGAACTTCAAAAAATACAGAAAAAAAATGATTTGTTTTTTGAAAAACTCTAACTCTCGAGTTTCAAAAAAATCAATCATGTAGCCTGAAAGCTCTTGGAACATTTTATGATTGATACTTTTCTGGAGTTCAAGAGAAACTGCGTGTATTTGGTGGTCATGGAAAACTGCGTGCATTTGGTTGTTGAATCTTCTCCCTGAAGAAAAAGGTGTGCGATACGTGGGGTGAAATAATTTGAGCAGACTCAAAGACATCAGCTAAACCCTTCATGGAATTTGAAATTCGCGTGTATTTGGTGATTTGCACTTGCGAGAACACGACAAAAAAATTAGCTCGGTGGTTTGCAGCGTGTATTTGGTGAAACAGCGTGTATTTGGTGGTTTACACTAGCCAGAACACGACAAAAAATCAGCTCTAGAAAGTGCAATAAAAAAACGAAAAAAACCTCGAGTTAGCAAAAATACGGCTAGGTCTAGATTTCGATCTTCGATCTACTGCAATCAAGAGATTTTGAGTGTCACGCACTAACCACTCAACCACGCACGCTTTACCACCGACAAACACTAGTCACGAATAAAACAGCTACATATGCTAATAAATCACTAGTGCCATTCAGCAAACGTAAAACCAAATTCACATAGACAAAAATTTGGAATAGAATAAACTGAAGATATCCACACTATTTTTGCATGTAACAAATTCCAAAAAACAAAACCACTTATGCAAAATTTATGCAATTCAAAAAATGCGAGATACACTGAGTTAGAAAATTTCTGAAATCGAATTTCTATTTTTGTTGTTGTTTGAATCAAATAGTTTGTTTCGGTTCATTTGATGAAATAAAAACGCATCAACTGTGTAAACTTATTACTATTCGAAAGTCAAAGCACATGCCATTAAAAAGCTGTAAAAGTGCTCCAAAAGTGGCACCACTATTTGCAACTTGGGTTAGAAAAAACAGAAGGTTCTTGAGAATACACTAAGCTGACGTTAATTTAAAACTAATCCCACAAAAAAAAGAAGTTTGAGGGTACCTGAGGTCAAAAACTTTGAGAAGGTTCGAAGAAATCAATTAAACCAAAAAGATAGCCAGCATACGATTGTAAAGTGTAAAATAACTCAAAAACCAAAAAAAAATGTTTGAAGACGTTTGAGCAGTTAACAGTTTGCAATGAAAAAAATATATTATGATATAGCTGGTTTAATTTCAAAAATTAATAATGAATGGTTTACATATTGATCGTAACGTTATCCTAATTACAATACACAGCCAACAGACAGTTGAAAAAGAGTCAATTAAAGCAAGCAAACAAAAAACTGACTTTCAAAGTCAAAAATATGGTTTTAACACTTTTTGATTTTCAATAGATAAAATTTTTGGTCTGTTTGAAAATCTGAAATTTAAATATTCCACTTCCGTAATTAAAAGATGATCACGTTTTTTGTGACATTTGCAATTTTGCTGTCTTAAGTATCAAGTGAACTTAAAATGAAATCACCAAGACTTACGTTCAAGACTCTTGGCCATAATTGGCGATTGTCTGATATTCGTTTAGCGATTGCTACTATAATACTGGAGCTGTTCAGTCATACCCGCATTCAAAAGATCACATGATCTATTCTGTTTTTTTTTTGTCGATTTTTCCCACTTTTCGCCTCAATTATTGTCGTGACATTGTGTTCCATGCATAGCATTTTTGTAGCACTATATATATTCAATTTGTTGAAAATTGTTATTCGAAAGCGTTGAAAATGAGCTCGCACAGCTACAGTCACTGGACATAGAAGAACTTTTTGTTAACAACGAGCAAATGAACGAGTTTTTTTTCACGTTTTCTCCTCAGCTGTTTGAGATACAGGGTTCAAAATCTGACAAAAGGTAGATGGAACTAGTTGGAAGGGCTCAATCGAGCCTAAAATTAAGAAACATTAGTTTTTGATGGCGTGAATTAGCTTGTATATCACAACTAGTTTTAGAGGTGTTCTTGCTGTGGAAACAACATCGCAATGAGTACAATGAATTTGACTAACTGGATTCAATTTAGTTCTTTGAGGTGATGAAAGGGACTTACTCGTTATACTACCAAAAAATGCCAGATAACAGAATTAGCAAATACTTGGTCCGGCAACGAGAAACGGTCATGTTGGTTTGACTACATTTTCACTTAAAATTCTTGGGAGCTTATACCAAAAAACCGGACAAAATTCATACACAACGCAACTGCTAATGAGAGTCTTATGCATGAATTACAGCAGTAATTTTTCCAACATAATTGCTGGTATAGTTTTATGGTGAGGGAATTCGATCATCAAGCGAAATTAGTCATAAAACTTTAGCTTTTTTCTTACGCCGGACCAAGTAACTCTGCTAGTTCTATTATCTGTCATTTTTTCGGCGGTGCAAATAGTAAATCACATTCATCAGCTTCTCACAGACTTAATTTGAACCCATATATTCAAGTTCCTTAAACTAGTTGCGAGGTTGTTCCCACAGCAAGAACACCTCTAAAACTAGTTATGATATTCTGGCTAATTTACGCCTTATTTTTTTTCAAGCTTTGGTTTTGAGCCCTTCCAGTTAGTTTAATCTACATTCTGTCAAAATTTAAACCCTGTATCTTAAATATTTGTTTGTGGAAAACAAAAGTTGCATTTTCTATGTTACATGAAAACGCAAAAACAAGAGTGTTAATCAATTCTTAAATTTTTAGAGACACGAACGTATTGACAAAAAGTACTTTTCTTTCATAGAACTGTCCCTACAGCTGATTTCTTGCATATCAAGGAAAATATAAGGACAAAGCTGCACTTCGCAAACACAAACAAAACGCCAAGACGTAGTTTTCAAAAGGTCAGAAAAGAAAAAAGCAAAACAACAACAATATTGAGCTTAGAAAAACCACAACTCTACAGGTCTAAGTTCGGACCTTCAAGTTGACTGCCCTACACAACAGTGCAACTGACGCCTACAGAAAAAAAACAGTAGGCAGTCATAAAGTGGACACACATGCTCATTATTCGAAATTCATTACTCTGACTATCAGAAAAAGTTAATCCAAAGTGTATTCCCGATACTCTGTTTTTAACATTTACAAGCTTCTAAGACAACGGATTCCAAAGTATATGTGAACATATCCGCAAATTTAGAAGCAAAGTTGCTAAGAATACCTAGAGGCAAACGCCCAATTGATGCAAACATTATTCTGAAAGCTTAACTTAAAGGTGAATTTTTGATGTGATCTTTTCATTTATTCATACTTGGTTTAAAAAATGAGTGCTATGATATGCTTTAAATAATTTTTTATAAATAAATATATTTCGATTGAAAAATTCCTTTCGCTATTCATTCTTCAGGTTTTGTAATTTAAAGAGATAAGAATTTTAAATTCACGAAATTCAAAGCTTTATTTTGCAAACAAAGCTATGATATTCCTGTTTTATCTATCAATTGAAGCACAATTTATCTATCGCAAGCACCTTCAGTTTAATTTAACTACCTACTCTAGTTAAACTAATTTACTTAATTTGGCCAAGTTAGTTTAGTTATCATCGCTTGATTGCTCGTTTCGGTCCTGTGAGCTACTTGCACTTCGTTTCTTGCGATTTTGATTGGCTGAATAGTTTCCTTCACCGAAGCTTGTGCTCTCCATTAAAGTTATGTGACGATTCGTCCCCGCGAACCGATTCCTCACTTCGCTGCCGCCGTTCGTTCTCCCCGCATTACCGCGAGCGAACTTAGCATGTTTTTCGTTTGCTGGGCCATTGCGATTTGAACCTTGCCTCGGCAAACTTTCAATAGTGTCGTGGCCGCTTGTTGTCGGCTTTTCCGAAGTGATCCTCGTGTCTCTGTTGTCGTTGGTGTCCCCGTGTGAAATGTCTTCTTCGTGAGGTAGAGTTTGATTGGTATAATAGTAGTTGCTCTCCTCTTTAAATGGAGGCAGTGCACCTTGACTCGTGAAGACAGTACTTGAGCTAAAAACAAAATCATAACCAATATACGGAACGAAATAATAAAATCAAGGAAACCAAAACCATGGAGGGAGTGTCGTGATCTTAGTTTGCATTCACGTTTAAAATCGATTTGCAGGTCATGGCTGACCCTGTCAGTGGTTTCACTTCAGTGGAGTTCTTGTTCATTGCAGGTCTTTTTTTGTTTTAACCATGCAAACATTTTTGTTGATGCAAACATTATTCTGAAAGCTTAACTTAAAGGTGAATTTTTGATGTGATCTTTTCATTTATTCATACTTGGTTTAAAAAATGAGTGCTATGATATGCTTTAAATAATTTTTTATAAATAAATATATTTCGATTGAAAAATTCCTTTCGCTATTCATTCTTCAGGTTTTGTAATTTAAAGAGATAAGAATTTTAAATTCACGAAATTCAAAGCTTTATTTTGCAAACAAAGCTATGATATTCCTGTTTTATCTATCAATTGAAGCACAATTTATCTATCGCAAGCACCTTCAGTTTAGTTTAACTACCTACTCTAGTTAAACTAATTTACTTAATGACACTTATTTTAATGAATAATTTGAGTCTTTTTAGCTTAGTTTTATTAGTAAGTAACAGGAAAGTACAAAATTTTTTTTGATATGGCGCATTCAATAGCGATTTTAACCGACGTACGGGGAGTTATCTAACGTTGTGGCAATATCATACAACCGACCCAGATATCCCTTGCACAGACTGGAGCGATTATTTTCACCTCCAAATTATCGCTAAAAGAACATTGACATCGGCAACCTTATAAATTTGGCAGAATAAAGTGAAATTTGTCAGGCCGTCGCTGAACATCCAGCGGAAAAAGAGTCAGAAACGGAGAAAACGAGAAGATTATTTGGAAGAAAAACGATGAGAAAACGACAAAAAAACGCTTATCTCAAACAAATTTTTGAAAAATTTCTAGCATAATCTTTTACCAAACAACCAAATGAAACTTTCGAGAAACCCAAACTCCTTTATCACTGAATCGTAAACAGAAGGATAGAGAGTATCTGGTATAACTTTAGAAAGCTTTAGCTGTGACGGCAAAGAAGTGTTACAAGAAAATTTTGAGTGTAAACAAGGCTGCTCATATATCAGAGCGAAAACCCGAATGTTCCGACGGCACTTTAAGGCCAGTTTAGAAGTTTTTTGATTAAAAAATTTACGAAATAAATGAAAAAAATATATAAGTTTCTATTTTCTTTCTTCACTTTATCGCACCATAAGCTAATGTAAACTACAAAGGGATGTGTTAAGCGTCTTGTATCCTAATACTACGACAACTTAACTCAATTTCATTTGCAGCGCATTGATCCGCCGCTTACTCGTGTTACAAAAGTGCAAAATATTGCGCAATAATTATCCCAAATTGGCCAAATAAGCAACTTTCAAACCCCCATAACTTTACAAAAAACAGTCACAAGAAAATTGATCGCGGAAGTTTTGCAATTCTGTCTCTGTTCCGTCTGCAGAAATTAAATTTTTTTCACAAAAACCCGTTTTATTTCAATTTTGAAACTTATTTCAAAATTACCTTTTTACATAATAAGTTTTGACAAGACTGCCCTTGGCTTTCTATATTCTTTGGTGCGGTTGGTTTCATGTTACCAAATCCAAAACTTTGAGAATTGTTGCAAATTAACCGCTTGTTTAGGTCTGTTTAATGTCAGAACCACTTCAAATACTTCAATAAAAACTTAATCCGTCTTATGAAAAAGTGTTTTCTGTTTATCTTCGTGATCATCCCAAGTACCGTTCCATTGTTACTCGAAACAAACTTGACATTGAATTAAATAAACAATCCAGCTTTGGCATTGTTTATAACTTACGGAATTGCTTGCTTGTCTTTGATGATACCTATGAAGAGGATAAAATTTGCAGGAAATTTTACCACAAGTCAACTCCCGCTTTGTCAGCGGAAGAGCACAGTTTATAAATCTTGTATTTTAAAGAACAGTTTACAAAACATTTTCAATAGAAAACTGACAAGCATTTAGAAGACTGCAGTTGTAATGATTTGCAACCAATTTTAGACCAAAAAAATTTATAGTTTATGTCATAAAAAACAGCATATAAAAGGGTCATTAGTGAGAGTATCGAAATTGCACTCACTAATGCTTTGATCGTTTTAGAAGACATTTGAAACCATTTGGATTTGCCAGGAGACTTAACATCATAGGGCCCTTAAGAAGTTACAAAAAATCTATGAAAACTAAAGACACCCAGCCTTGAAAGTAGAAAGGTGAAATCTCAATCTGAAATATGAGAATTACAAAAAAGCATCTTGCGATTTCTCCGTGGAAGGACACAGTTTGTAAATTTTGTACTTTTAAGGAAATCCTAACTGGGATCAATATTCCATCTGGACCTAGAGAGGCTCTTGAGGGGGTGTTGTTTTGTGTGGTAGGTGGGTAGATGATAGGTGTTATTTACTGCGAAAACTTAGCCCCACCAACACGGATTCAGAACGTTTCACTCAACTACTACAGCCCTGTCTACAATAGATTTTTTTTTATATCAGATGGTTTTAACCACGATGGTTTTAACCAAAACAGATGGTTTTAACCAAAACGAACAGTACTAGCCACTCTTGACTTGTCGTTCGATATGGTATGCCACCGTACTTTAGTCAAACTGCTGCACGGTTCCAGCTTACTTGAAGGGATAGTCAGATGGCTCTCAATTTATCTTAGCGGGCGCCAAGCCATGACCCTATTTAGACACCAGCTATCGACAACCGGGATTGCCCGTACAGGGGTTCCTCAAGGTTCAGTACTTTCCCCACTCTTTTCAACTTTTACGAACATGATGCTCCTCTAAGGCCACCCAAAGTAAAACTTCAATCTTACGCAAACTTACAAATCTCACCCTTTTGTTCAATCAAGCAATATCGTAGAGGTGTCCGGCATTTTAACTAATTACTTAAACGAGCTCCATGAGTTTTTTTTACAAACAGACACTTAGTGTTCTCCGCTCCGAAAGGATCAGTGGGTTTCTTCTCGAAAGGAACAACAAAGCGTTCAACTCCAAACCAACTGTTTTATGAATTCCTCCGTTCTCGCCGTCAAAAAAAACCAAAAAGATTGTGTTTTTTGACCCGTCCCTCAACTTTGCGGAGCTTTGTAAGCAAACCGCCATGAAAGCCGCGCGCATGATATCGATCCTGAAGGCTCTGTCCGGGATGACCTAGGGAAAATCCAAAAAACCATTGATTGTAACGTTCAAATCTCTAATCAGACCAATACTCGATTACTCCTGCCCAGCTTAGTTCCATGCTGCAAGCAATTCTTCCCTGAACAAATTACAAGTCGTTCAAGACGCACCTCTCCGTGTTGTGACAGGGTGCACGAAGATGAGCTCCATAGACCACCTTCACATTGAATGCAAACTATAATCCGTGCAACAGCACCACAAACTTCTATCCACTCAGTTTCTTTTTTTTTCCAGAAATCGTAACTTCACTTCCATTCCCTTCATTTCTATTATAGGTTCCCCTTCCCTCGCAGACAAATCAAACCTAACTTTGAGTCAACTTTTTAAGAAAAAGTCGACGAACGAATCTCTAAGACAAGCAATTTTACCCCATTAAACGAAAGCACGGCCTGAAGCAACTTCGTTTTTAATAATTTTAAACCTCTTGTAAAAAGGATCCACAAAAACCACGTAACAAATGCAATCAAAATTATCCCGCTGCGAGCACCCGATATCTCCTCGACTGAAAAACTGCCTCCACGTTCAACAAGGAGCACGTTAGCACAGCTCAGATCCGGCTACTCCCCATTTTAAATACCTATCTTAATCGAATAGACCCCAATGCCCCCCAAACAGTCCCCACTGTCCGTCTCCCCATACTACTCTCCACCTCTTTAAATGCCCCACAAATCCGACTGAACTGACCCCGATAGACCCGTGGCTACGGCCGGCCGAAGTAGCAATGTTCCTTGAACTCGGGCCAAGCTGGCATGACGCGCCCCCTGTGGGCAACTAAGAACAACAATATCACCCGATCCAAAGGTCGGCCAATCAGTGGAGACAAACATAGCGGGCTCACCAACAGTATAGCTTTCTGATGGTTTCGAGGTTTCTTTTCACATTGACAGCCTGGTTATCGGAAAATGAAATATTAATTGGATGAAATGGACCAATCAGTTGATAGACCATCAGTCGCATAGAAAGACATTTTTTAAAAGAAAAACTCTTGAAATTTTATATACCTTGCTATTAATGCTATTCAACTAACTTTCATTCTTTTAGATGATGATGCTCGTAATCCTATCTAAATATCAAACTTGGCGTTGATCTTCGAAAAAAAAAATCAATTCTGGGCCCTCTCCCCGAGGGAAGAGACGTCATAGTAATAATTTGCTATCAAAGTTGTTTCCTTGCAAAGGTAATGTCGCGATATTTATTTGCATTCAAATTATCAGGTTGTATTCAAATTAGATAACAGATCTGTTGAAGTGCTTGTTCATACTAGCTCTGTTATTGTTATTAGCTCAGATACATAATTATAAATTTTTATTTTTATTTTTATTCCAGCCAATTTTCATCCCCGCCAAACTGATTCTAGTCAACTTCGATTCCAGACAACTTCGATACATTTACCGCTTTTGGTAAAGACCGTCAATGCATATGAATTAATACTGAAAGCAGATTTTATAGCAAGTAATTTAAATTTAAATCCATTCTTACTGTTCGTCTGAGCTTTCGGCAGTCGAGAACTGGTTGTCTTTGTCCGACAGCATCTGGCGCGATATCCGGGAGGCTACTTGGGCGAATTCGTCCATGCTCTCTTTCTAAGTACATACATTTCGATTAGGTTAGCCAGGAAAACACTTAACAACCTACAAACTGCATCTATCATATGCAATCTATCCAGGGCGGTAGGAGTAATAGTACAAAGTGGGCAAAGCACTCTTCAAAACACGCAAAAAGTCATTGCATGCTGATGATAATAAAAATTAGTTTTATGAATGGATTTTTGTTTAAACTGAAAAAGGTATCTGACATGACTTCAAACCAAAGCCAATAAACAGTTGCAAAGGCGTCACTGAAATAGGGTAACTGAACACCCACGTTTTGAGTCAACTTTCAGCTGTGGGAGAATATGATTTATTTGATTTTTGATTTAACTAAACCAATTTGAACAGACGTTATTCATAACTTTTGCATTCCTCTGAGAATTGCTTCAAAATAAGGTGCATGAGAAAAACAGTCAAATGATATAGAAGCAACACAGGATCATTCAACTACAAAAATTCATTGAGGAACACTCCAAAGTCAAAAAATTAGGCAGCCAACTTTGACCACTCCGTCGCTGAGACCTGATAAATACTGTATTTATTGTTGTATTCGAAGCAGATAGTCTAAAGAGGGGACCCTTTGGGTCGGCAGGGGGTCGAAACCCTGAGGGACAGGCGTCCAACCAAGTGGTCAAAGAACTACCAAAAATTTCTAAATTAGAAGGCAAAACCCTTTCATTTCGCTACATTTTTTTCCGTAAAGCTCTCAATTATTAGAAATTTCTAAGAAGAGATCGCAATGTAGAAAATCTAGCAACCATTTAGTTTAATTGCCTTGCATTCCGCCTTCATTGCAAGCGATTAATTTTTGACAAACCCCTGGCTTCATTTACGCGAAAAAAACACATGGTAAAAATTACCCTAAAAAATTTAAGCCGTATACATAATACATATACTGATACTCAATACAGAAAATTGCGACTACAAAAAACTAGCTGTATAGCCTTTTGTGACCCAGCACTGAACTCGTAAATCAAAGTACATTTTTAATTTTACTTTCCTTATAAAATTTTTGAGCATGGGAAATAAAGTAAGAATTTTACTACTGTTGCATAGTATTAATTGTATATTGGCATGTGATCTATTCACGATTTTCAAGTAAGCGATGATAAATGTAATCAAAAACATAACTGCTTGTATCAGGGCGAAGCCCTGAATGTTCCGACTGCCTTTTAAGGTTTATGGAGCAGTAATAACATAAATATCATTAACAAATTAAATGTAATAAAATAAAAAATTTCTAAAATTTAAAATTTTTTTCAATAAAAATCATCCCCCCACACGCCATATAAAAAACAAAAAAAAAGATTTCGCACCTTGTAACTAATCAATTATGGTAAATAAGCTTCTTTCAACCAATCTGGAACGATTTCTATGACTGACTAAATCTCCGCTTACGCTTTAATAGCGCGATATATATCGCGCGTTAATTGTCCCGAATTGGCCAAAATGGCATTTTAAGCCCCATTACTTCACGAAGAATGATCACAGGTGAAATGTCTTTTCAAATTTAAGCCCAAGACAACAATACCTTTTGAATGATATAGAAAACTCCGTTAAAAATGGCTAGTTAAAAAGTTGAAATTTGTTTGAAGAAAAAAAAACCACCCCGAGCACAAATAATCCATTACATTTGTATCGCAAATCGGAACAATAATTACGTGTGTTTAGAAAGGAAGTACTGCTAATTTGAAGTGAAAAATGTATTTCAATTTCAAATTGTTGAGCTAAAAACTGGAGAATACACTTTTCAGACATTTTCAGTAACATTGATTATAAAGGGGCCCTAATTGAAAAAAATGAACAGTTCAATTTCAAACAACTAGTAGAAATGGACTGCAAAAGAAACGTAGAAGTCAGGTAACACAATTTCAACCCCCGTTTTTCCGAGAAGTTGGGCGGAATTTGAAAACCAAATATTCCATAGCGCTCCTTGTAATTACTTCAAAATACATGCAAAATTTGACGGTCGTGAAATTATTATCGGATGAGGATTCGGTCACAGGCACAAAAACACACAAACTTCTTTCTTTTACACAGAAGTCAGGTAACTATAAGTCAGCAAACACAAGCGAGAACACGACAAAAAGCAGCCATTCAGCAACGGAAGCTTAGATATGTAACATATGTAACAAACTCTAACCACAAATAAGGCAGAGAACAGATGTTATGCAATTTCCAATGCTACAGCAATTTCCAAAAAATAAACACTTTTAAAAGACATTTTTATTTGCGCGTCACGTTAGAAAAAAAGAAGGCTCGTAATAATACACTAAGCTGATGGTTAGTGTAATTATATGTATAGAAGAATAGCTAGAGAGGATGTGAGTCCGCAATCAGGTACTTCTGGTAGTATATATTGACCATACTATATACCAATTGCCCCCAAATACTTTAGACAATCATTCTCAACTAATTTTGAAAACTAATTAAAAACATTTGGCGTCGAAGACAAAACTTTAAGCGGCGAACAAAAAAATCGAATAAAAACCTAAACTAATAAAAA
Source organism: Symsagittifera roscoffensis (assembly GCF_963678635.1). NCBI lineage: Eukaryota > Metazoa > Xenacoelomorpha > Acoela > Convolutidae > Symsagittifera > Symsagittifera roscoffensis. The sequence goes on from NC_087063.1 coordinate 20,134,967, forward strand.
TCGCCGATCTTAAATGTTGCGACAACACAACAAACTTATTGGTTTTTTTTTAAATTGAGAAACAAAGGGAAGTAGAATCTGCTCAAAAAGTTATTCTAGGCGTGCTTCTTGAGAAATTATCGTTAAAAACCTTAACTGAGCTGGAAATAATTTGTGGCTGCATGAAAAATTAGTAGAAAAGTTTCCGTGAAATTTTAATGTGTGATTCTTGAGTGAACTCGCGTGCAAATTACACTTCGCAAACACAAAACTTCGCTGACAAAAAATACATAAAATATTAGCGCAAATTGAGCCTTTCCGTACTGTCACAACTCACGTTAAACTTAGATTAAACAACTTTGAACATTTTTCCAAGTTCTTTTTGAAAACCCGCTTAAGATTCGAAATCATTTTTGAGCCGGACGCCCCCCTAACGCGTTAATAAAACGACATAAAAATCACTTGAACTATCCCAAAATGGCAATTTTCCAACCTCGTAATTTTACCAATTTTAACAAAAAACGCTACAACTTTCTACCAGAAAATTATTTTTGAATTCCAGCCACGAGGTTTTGACACAGACGCGAAGCTGTGCTTTGCAAACACATGCGAGAGCACGACCAAAAAGCAGCTCTATCAAGTGAAATAAGAAAAAGTAGAAATAAGCCTCGAATCAGTAATAACTAAAGTACGTGTAGGATTCGAATCTGCAACCTTGCAACATTGAGTCTCACGCATAACCACTCAGCCAAGGGTGCTTAAGTACCCCAAACACTAGCCACTAATAAACAAGCTGGTGGCCAGTCAATAAGCAGATTGGTGTAAGAGCAGAATGGGTCCAAGAGCAGAAAAACAGGAAAATATCAGCTTTTATTTGCTAATCTGTAAATTAATTATCAGAAATGTCAATAACACCAAGGCAATGAACATTTTATTCATAATATGAGTGATTTAATCGAGAACTTTTTTTAAAAATAATGTAATCAAAAAACTTAATGAAATTAGTCAATTTATGAATAAATTATTCGTTTTCTTGGTAGTTTTTGACGATTCTGAAAATTGTTTTTATCAATTAGCCCGTATCAATTCTGTTTTTCTGCTCTTGGACCTATTCTGCACTTGGACCATTCTGCTTATTGCTCCGCCTCCAACCAAGCTACATATATAATAAATTGTCTCTTCGATACCGCATGTAATAAATTGGAAAGCATAAAGCCAAATTATGTATAAATTATGCATTTCAAAAAAATTGCGAGATACATTGAGTTGGAAAATTTCTAAAATCGAGCCTTTTATCATTGTACTGCTGTTTGAAACAATTAACTGTTTTCGGTTCATTTGATGAATTAAAAATGCATCAACTGTGTTAGCTTTTTACTTATCAAATGTTAGAGCAGATATGAAATTATACTGCTACCGCAGCCTACCGATTCAAAAGTGGCACCAAAAGTAGCACTTATTTGCGACTTAGGAAATAAAGAAGGTTCGTACTAATACACTCGCCTAGCAAGTGTACTTAAGATGTACTAATAGAGGATAAATTACAGAGTTTAGACCTCAGAATACTAAGCTAACGCACAAACTTTGCAATTGAAATGAATGACGAATATTCGACGAGATGAATGACGAAAAGAAGGTTCGTACTAATACACTCGCCTAGCAAGTGTACTTAGGATTTACTAATAGAGGATAAAAATACAGAGTTTAGACTTCAGAATGCTAAGCTAACGCAAAAATTTTGCAATTGAAATGAATGATGAATATTCGGTGCTCCAGAAAAATATCGAAATGATTGATAAGAGAGTTAGGTACATCAAAGCAAATTGTAGCTTAAGCACACGTACCATGGAGTATTTGTGCTTGTATGAGTTGCTGGCTCTAGTGCGGTAGGGACTGGACGCAGACATGATTAGATCATCGGAGTCACTGGCAGTGTCCAGGAGTTTCGACAGGTAGTTACCCTTCACCCACTGCTGGAACAGGGCAGCTGCATGGTCATAGCCCAACTGGTAGATCTCATCGAACAGACCAAAACTTAGAGTCTTGTATCTAGAACAAAAACAAGCGTGGGTTGTTGAAAAAAATCACAAAAAATAGACAAGCAGTTCTTGTTCGTTTTCAGCACAGTCTGGAAAGAGTTTTGCACCTTTCATGATTCACACCTCTTTGATTTCAGTGGCACATTTTGCGGCAATCATGCCACCTAAATCATCGAAGCGAAAGAGGTGCGTAATAAATGACGGTAGCTTCAAGATTTCAGCACAATGTTTATGTTAGAAACAACTTCACGTGCAACTCAAGCAAAAACCCCTAACAAAAGTGAAGACATAGGAAATTTCAGCAAAAAATTGGACCAACAAAAGCTATATTTTGGTTACCATAGATGCCACAGAGGAGGAAACAGTCTAAGAGATCCAAAATGGTCTCGAGGAGACTGGATAATGAAGTTACTTGTCTATGGGTGGTCTGACGTAGTCGCAGTAGGGCGAATTCTTCACCTCCTCCAGCTGTTTCTTGCACAGCACGTAGGCCAGTCGAGACTGGATCTCCTCCATGCCAGGTACCTACAGACAAACGCATACGCATACACACAACACATTGTTCACATAGATGACAGAATGAGAGCAACACTCAGCCAGGGTAAGAGGAAGATTTCCTGCATCAAGTTAACCCCCCTCCCCCTTAAAATAGAACAATATACAATATACGATCTTCCCCCGCAATATTTAATTTCGATTGGAAATGCTTGGTCTAAGGTTAATTCCAAATGCTTAATTCTCAAATACTAGAGATTACTCAAGTTATGATTACTCCAGATTAACAGCACTATACTCATCCATGAGGAAAAAACATACAACTTTATGGAGATTTGTTGTTGCACTGCTGATTAACACCTCCTTTAAGGCTATTTTTACGGGCTGCATAATCTTGCCTCCGCACCCTTAAGCAACAAGCACCCTGGAGGGTGTGGATGGATGACCTTACCCTGATGGGTGGGTTTTTGGAGGGAAAGGGATTCCACTTGTTTGCCAACACCCACCACCCACTCAAGTAGTCCCCGTAGTTGGTCAGATTCTGACTGTCCTGACTACCCACATCAACAGCAATCACTCTTCTGGGATTCCACAGCTCCTTCATTATGTCCGCTGAACAGGAACAAAACAACAAAATTGCAATGAAATCAAAAAGTTACACAAAATCTACACGGTAAAAGCAAATGCCGATCCAGAAATAATCTATCAAGGGATACAGTTTCAATGCATTTGACAAAAAAAATGTTAAAAAATCGGCAGGTGCTCTATCGGCATTTTTGAATATTATCATCGATATTGAAAGCAAAGATTATTTACAAGACTAAAAGCGAGAAGTCAGTTGTGCAATGATGAAGCAGGTCATGATCAAAAGCAGATTAATTAATATTATGATTATACAAACAAAATTAGTAAAAAGTGCACAAAGTGAAAACAAACAGCAGTAACATAAAACTCAATTTTGTTGGATTGATTGGAAAGAATTGGTAACAAACAAATGACCGATTGGTTATAAAAGATGACATCACCAAATAAACGGTGGTAGCTCGTCCGTATTCCAGATAGTCACAATCTAATCGAACTACAATTCCTTAGTATTGCACATATGGAAGATGCGCTTCGCCAACACAGCAAAAAAAAATTCATGAAACCGAAAATAAACTGGAGAAAGAAATGCAAAACACCTTGTGACTCCCGGATTTGAACCCATAAGATGCTTCGTCATGGGCAAGCACTTACACAGTCCACTCATTCACAAAGAGCTAATTATTAGTAGAAATTCACACATATTTGAGTAATAATTACCAGGCATGCAAGTTCTTAAAATACTAGGCTGAAACCCTTGCTTTGCTTGGCTAATAACCTTCAAAAAGGTGATAGAAAACAGCCAAAAGTGTGAAGTATAGCAAATAGACATACTAAAAAAACATCATTTTAAATAATTTTCAATTTCTAACATCTTTTATGACACTTTTTTAAAGCCAAACAAGGATAGCCGGCTGCTGTGCAAGTAGCACAGAATGTTCCGACCACATTCGTAAAAAACTACGGAAAAAAAAACTTTTGTTACCTTCAGCGTAGTTTCTTCTGCGTGGTGTGATTAGAGAATTATAAAAGCGCGTAGAAAAATAGTGAACCAGGCATAAAACACTGCTGCAATTGTCTTCCAAAAAATAAATAAACGAAAAAAGGGAAAAAAACTTCCTAATTTCCTAATTTTTAGCATTAAAATTTTTAACTTTATGAAAACTTTCAAGGCCAGAAAGCGCTTAATGAAGCTTCCAAAACAGTTTTTTTTTTCAGTAAAACCAAGGTTTTTTTAGCCTGAAGGGCCAATATTTACATAAAACGAACGTTACTCGATCGTTTATTCGCTCGAAAATAGTCGAAAAATCAGAAATTTCAAACCGGTTTTTCTCGACACTGGGAATATCACTAAACCCATTCCAATGATTATTTGTGGTACCTGGTTTTGCGTGGAAAACAAAGAAAAAAACTAAAACACTCCCGAATACAAAGAAAATTCCTCCATTTTTCAAATGATCGAATCAATAACCCAAATTAAGAAAACGGGATTTACTACACAATCTGTCAATTAAAATTCACTTGAAAAAAAACTGGTTAAATGAATTGAAACCCGACTTGCTGCTTAATAGCTTAAAACATCATCATCTGTTCGAAGCTCCGTTGCAAAATCATAATTAGTTCAAATAAAATGAAAAGGTTAATAACAGTGAACTTAACAACGAACAAAACAAATAAAATGAAAGCATTTTGAAGGGTAATTGAACAATTTAGGTGGTAAACGAAAAATTGATTCACAATTTGATTAGCCTCAAATCGAACGTGAAAAGGACTAATGGGCTTTTTCGGTTATACCCCCTAAATGATGAAAATTTAAAGAAGAAATGTTTTCAACAAAATTGGCCCACAATTACTAGAAAATGCAAAATATTATTATGGGATTAGTAAAATCATAGCATTTTAAACTTATTTCACCGCAAACTAGCTTTTCTCCTTTTTTTGTCGTTTTCTGCACTTATATTTTATAAACAAGATGCCAAATGCCATTGTCGTTTAATTCGCACTTTTTGCATTTTTTTTAGCTTGATTTACCGTTCGGGTTATCAGCCCTGCATTTTTAAGTAAAATCAGTCCAATTTTGTATCAAAAAACTTTCATTTTCAATTTTTATCATTTAGGGGAGAGGTATAACCGAAAAGACCCGGCCTAACTGTTGCAATAAAGGGTGCTTCAATATTCGGCTAGCAATTTTTTCTAATTGGTTACATTGCTTCTGCTTTTTTTTTTGCTTTTCTGTCTCTCATAGTTGCATATTAAGTTCATTGTACTCTTGTCATTCGCCATGAAAAATACATTTTCCATTCAATAAAACAAAAAGAACGATAGGCTCATGCTGAATTGATGTGCGCAAAATTCAACTCTCGCAATAAAAAAATCAAGAAACTATGCATTGAAAAAGGCGAAATTTATCGGGCGAAAGTTTTAATTATTTATCATTGTGTGAGAGCGTTATTGTCCTATTTTAAAAAAAATTATTTAAAAAGCGCTGATGTCAAACTGTTAATTGCGTGAACAAATTTCGAAAATTCTCCTAAAAACAAAAAATACAACCTAAATAAAGGCAAATTCACATCATTCATTAGCAACAATGTTCATCCAATAATTATTGGATTGAAAAACATTGACGAACCCAATAAGTACCATTTTTCATGACTTGATGTAAATATACAAGTGAAGCAGCACTTCACGAAAACGAATAAAAAGAAACCACAGAAAACATTCTTACCGCCGATTTGATCGTTCCGCGTCAGTTAATCAAGAAGGCTCTGCATTCAAACTTCATTCTCCGAAAGCTTGGTTTATTTAGGTGCAAAGAACTTTCCTCAAAATCTACATGGGACTTTTTTAGCCACAGCGCAGGCAATGATTCAATCTACACGAAGATTAGATCAGTGAAACGATTCTAATAAACTCAAACATTTGCATCAGTCATAAACAACATTCAAGAAACACAGCAACAGGCAACGACGTGAAATGAGATGATCTAGTCTATCAGTTGATTTGAGAAGCTAAATCTACAATATATCCCAGATTCCCAGAACAGAAGTAAGATTCTTGCCGATTTCTGACATCACTAATCAGTCAGTCTTCAAATTCCATCTGCATGATAAGTTCACCATATTCAGCCAGGAACATCAAAACATAGCCAACTGACAGTTGCAAAAGAGTAAAAAACGCGAGGAAACAGAAAAAAAAACTGAATTGTTTTTTGAAAAATTTTCAACTGTCTAATTTACAAAAAAAAAATTAGATGGGCTTCAAGCTATATGAATTTCTAGAAAAAAATTATTATTTAAACTTTTTTATAATAAAATTAACCAACTTTGAGAAAACTGAATCAATAGATAAAATTTTTATTTGGCTGGCAAATCTGATAATTAATTTCCATTATCAAAATTAGAAGTCGATCACGTTTTTCGTGACCTTTACATTTTTAATGTTCGATAGTAGAAATTGCCTTCCTTTAAACAAAAGAAATGAAGTGAACTGAAAAAAATCAAAAGTCAAACCGCGAAAACCCAAAATTGAGCGCGAACAAATTTTAAACGTTTTCCTGAAAAAAAAAATCACCAAGATCTATATCAGAGTACTCACTACATTCATTACTGTTAAAAAACAACTAGGAGTTGCGGGAAGCTTAGTTAGGGGTAGGCGCTCATTTAACATTGCCATATTTTCCCCCAGGATTTTCTCTTTGCATTTTACCACATTGACTATGAGCCAACGGACTTGAACTTGTTCTTATGGCATCTTAAGCTCCATTATATACTGATTGTGGTTCAGCGCCGACAAAAAGATATTGAGTACTCTAGGGTTCCCACAGATCTCGAAAAATTATCAACCCCCTCCTAAATCCAAACATTTGACTTCCACACGCAACTTAACAAAAACGTGAACTTTTGAAGAGTGGAGAGGGAAAATGTCATAAAGGCTCTGATAAACTATTTGGATAATCAAAATTGCAAATTAGCGATGTCAGAATAGTATGTGAGTGTTGGTGGCCCCGACGGAGACAAACCGGGTACATTGTTGACATAGCATCCGTCAACTAGCAGGTGGTTGTCTTTGTGGTCTACGAAGGGTGGGAGGAAGGGGTTGTTGGACATGGAAGCACGCACGTAGTTCCAAACAGACCCTAGAACAACACAACAAACACACGCCAGTGCAGGTGCTGCTACAGTTATTTTCAGGTGCACCTATTTAGATAATAATTTAACTATTCTGTCACTATGCACTGTTAAGCTATTCTAAAACATTTAATTAGAATAAATAATTTGACACATGAGCAACACTGCACTTCGCATAAATGTGCTAAAAGAACAACAAACCATTGAAAAAATCTGGACAGCTAATTTAATACACGACAAACACTAGCGCCTAGCAAAAACTAGCGAGAACACGGCAAAAAGGCAGCTTAAAAAGTGAAATCAATAAGCTGAAATGAACGTCGAATTAAAAAAAAACTTTACTTCGTATCGGATTCAAACCTGCGACCTCGAGATCTAGAGTCTCATGCCCTGCCCTCTCAGCCACGAACGCTGAACAATCGGCAAACATAATTCACAAATAAAGCTGCTACATATGCTGAAAAATTGCGGAGTGCGGTCTGTATTTAGACAACCGCGTATTCATACTCGTCAGTAAGCAGACAAATGCCATATAAACCAATCAGAATCGAGATGAAGAAGCAAACTTTCGAAATTAATATTCATAAACTTATCCCTCGACTCGATTCTGATTGGTTAATATAGTATTTGTCTGCTTACTGACGAGTATGAATTAGCGGTTGTCTAATTACCGCTAGGTAGCCTAAATTGCCAATGCAATGCAGCAAAAGTGGCACCAAATACAAATAGACACAATTTTGACACAAGTAACAAATTGGAATATAACAAACTGAAGGCACCCTCACTACTTTTGTATGTAATAAACTGGAAAGCATAAAACCACATTAATGTATAAACTACGCATTTCAAAAAATTGCGAGATACATTGAGTTAGAAAATTTCTGAAATCGAGGTTTTATTATTGCTATGTTGTTTCAAACAAACAGCTTTTTTCCAATTAAAAATGCATCAACTGCGTTAACGTTTTACTATTCAAAAGTGGCACCAATATTTGCGACTTAGATTAGAAAAAACAATGGTCGTACTATTACACTACGCTCACTAAATTTCGGTAGTTTAAAGAATACAAGTTGCTTTGAAAAAGGAGAAAATTGGAACTTCAAAAAACCGAAGCAGGTGTGCATATTTGCAGGCTAAAATTAGGCTGTGTTTATTGCATTTTAAAACACTACTTGATTTGTAAAAGGTTGACAATACTTATTTTTAAACTTCAGCCAAGTGCGCGCTCTTCAAATTTCCCATTTTTAAATAGCAAATGACTTGCTAATCAAAACGTGCTAGTGCTAAGAGGGTGGTCGCCAAAATTTACCGAAGTAGATCAATTGCGTTTTTGACTTTACGCCCAAACGATCTTTTTGTAATTGATTATATTGAACTCGAGCTCCCAATTTCCAATTTTTTTGCGAGCGGAAAAATTGGCTTTGTAAATTTTTTTTAGAGTAGCACAAAACTGTCTGCACAATTTTGAACAAAATCTTTGAGATGACAAAAATTGATATGAAAAAAATAGGCGCTATATGTATCTAAGCCGTCCTGTGATTAATGAAAATAGAAGATTCATCTGCAAAACTCTGACTTAGGATCTGGAATACGGTCGAGATATAAAAAAAACATGCAATTTTGAAAACAGATAAAGTTAAGATAAAATGAATAGAAAAGACTTCAGGAATCAAGCAAAAGTATTAAATTTTACTCAAACTTCGGTAGGGTGACATTTCGTAACAAGCGAAAAATCGTAATAGTCATTGGCAAATAGAATACGCTGCGCTTACATCTGAGACGATAAGAATACTGTGGGTGGATCTGTGTTCCCTGCTAAATCTACTGTTATATATTGTCGCTTGTTACGAATTGTTGCCTGTTACGATTTGTCGCCTCACGTGTTCTCATTTTTGTAGTCCAAGGAACTCATTATTCAGACAGCAGGAACTTTTGCTTGGTTTTACTCTTTCGAGGGACAGAACAAATGGATTAACTTCCGGTAAGATAAAGTTCATGTAGTGACCAAGGGTGCTATGCTTATAAGTGAACTGCCTTGTTTTAATTGTACCCGAAGGGTGATTCCCTCATGGCAGAAGGGCCGAATGACAGAAAGTTTTATCAGCCAATCAGAAATCACTCTTCAACAATGTGAAACAAAATGTGAAAGTTCAGTTAGAGCTCAGCACAGCCTAAAGCATGCCAATTATTTGGCTGTCTTCTGCCATTTTGTCTTTCAGCCATGAGAATAGACCCCGGAGAGAAGACTGGGGAGAACTTCAAACAAGGTTGGGTTCATTTCATGACCAAAGGGTGCTTCCTAGAAGTGATAATCTTTGTTTATTGTCTATAGTGGGGTCACCTGGTAAGTTATTGACATAACCCCCATCTAGGAGGAGGTGGCCATCCGAGGGGTCACAGAGAGGGGGCAAGTAGCCGGACAGAGACATACTTGACCTCACGTAGCGCCAGATGTCCCCTGTTACCAAGGAGACAGGCAAGCGAAAAATAAATAAAATCAGTTGGGCTATCTTTTTTGAAAACACATTGCTATTTATAAGTGAATTTTTAATTTTGATTCAATAACGCTCTTGAATTTACATTTAAAACAAAAAATCTCAAGATAGATTGTTGAAACCAACTACTATTCAGGAATTGTAAGGGCTTTAAAGCAAAACATACAACCAGGTCTCTGGACAATTTATTTCAAGACATTTTTTTCAAACTATCAGCAAGATTGCCTCGTCTTATGCTGACCTATGGCAGATTCGTTCAAGTGATCACCAGCTGTTTTAAAACTAGTGCAATTTACCTGTCGAATGAATCCGGATACAGGACATTGATATGTCGGTGGTCACACAAAAGTAGGGAATCCACAGATCCTAAATACAACGCTGTGACGGCCTCTTCATAAGTCATTTAACCTTCCACAAGCTCGAGCACCTTGTCATTAACGTTTTTTATTGCGGAGGGATGTCAGTTTTTATAATCAGCTCTAATTGTTGAAAGTCTTGATATTTTAAGAGACATATTTCATGTTGGGTTAACTTTTGGGACATGAACTATCTTGAAATTATCCAATCTACTTATAACTTTACAAAATCGCTTGTTAATTTGCAGTATGAAAGTTTATCAGATTACTGGCCTGTCTGTTTCCTAGATGAGACGTCTACTGCTAGTTATCTATTTCATAAGCGCATGATCGAAAAATTCAGACTACCTGTAGAACAGGTGATGATTACCTCAATTTGGAGTTCATGGAATACTGCGCGTATTTGGTGGTGAAGATCTTCCCACTGAAGAAAGAGGTGTGCGGGTACGTGAGGTCAAATACTTTGAGCAGGTTCGAAGACATCAGCTAAACCAAAAAAAAAGAAGGATAGCTGATTGCTAAGGAAGTAGCACAAAATTTTCCGACCACCTAATAAAACATGGCCAACAGATGACAGTTAGAAAAAGTCAATTAACGTTAGTAAACAGAAAAAACAGTGACTTGTTTTTTTTTTTGAAAAAATATCAATTTTCGTAGAAAAAATAGATGACCTTAAAGCTGTTTGATTGATGATTGACCATATTTTGATATTTAACCCAATATGAAAAGACTGGGTCAATAGGTATTTGTTTTACTTCGGTGGAAATCTGAAAAACAAAATCCACTCCGAATTTGAAAGTCGATCATATTTTTGTGACCTTTACACTTTTGCTGTTCGATAGTGGAGTTTAACCTTGCTTTTCATAAGGGAAATGAACGTGAACATACTCGATAGTAATAGTAATCACACAGAGGAAGAAGCTGAGCCTAGCAAACACTAGCATGAACACAATAAAAACTCAAAAAAGTGAAATAAGAAAAAACAGAAAAAAACCTCGAATTCATAAAACTTCACTTCGTATCGAAATCGAGTCTGCGACCTCGAGAATTGGAATCTTACGCCTTGCCAGCTCAGCCACTAACGCTTAACAACCGACAAACACTAGTCACGAA